>NC_084597.1:213500-263500 GCF_033807715.1 Cololabis saira | reverse complement strand
TGTGGTGCGTTCTTATTTAAAACGTGGCTTCAGTTCATTCAAGTTTTTGGACCACTCTTCACGTTCTGCTCACTTGTATTCTTCTCTTTACTGCCTTTAATTTGACTGAAAAGTAAAAGAAAAGTGCCTATACGAAACATTATGAAGCCTGATTAATATATTAATGATTTAATTTCGCTTCAGGAATTAATCAAGTATTATAAATTGATTTTCCTTCAACAGAATTTTATTTGTTCTTAAAGTTTTCACTGAAAGAATGGTTGGACCAAAACTACCGATACAGACATGTTACTGAGTTTACATAGTGGATATAAAACATTTATGCACCCAGGTTTTTAAAAATAGAACAGACTTTAACATTAGTGTCAGAATGGTCTGATTTTTCAACAAAAAAGAAAGAAAGAGAAAGAAATATGAAGTACAGGTAGTTAGCAATATTTTGAGTTTAAAATCGCCAAAGCCCTGACTGCACAAATCTACACATGTTTTCGTGTAGGATTTTCTATTTGTATCGCTGTAAAACCTGTAGTAGTAAAAGTAATTCAAACTCAAACTATTCAAGGAAACCGATTGCCTGCAAACATTTAAGTTTATTAACTAAAATAATTAAAGTATATATAATTGATTTAATTAAGCAACTGGTGTTGCACACATTATACAATTATACAATTAAAGTAAAGAAAACTCAACTTTATTGAGTTGTTTTCTGCATTCCAAATGAGGCATTTACCTATTGTTCTTCAGCTCACATATTCAATAAAACTCGGATTAGTTAGTTTTCTTGTATTAAATCAGTCATTCCATTCTACTTCTGACAACTTAAAACTTGGCAACTCAGTTTATTTATGGAAACTTATTGCCTCAAGTCATTTAATCAACACAAAACCAACATCTTGAACAATTTAAACAATTTATTTACTGCGCATTTAAAAGCCATTTCTTCAATTCAACAGTTCTCCCTTGGTATACAGTACATTCCAGGAATAAATTGGGGAGGGGGCAGGATTTTGTATAAAAATTATTCAGTGAACAAAAACAAAAATAATTCTGAATCAGCAAATCAATAGAATAGTTGCGGTTGACATTACAATGAAAATGTATTCAACAGCTATCACTTTGAAAAAAAAGTGCTTTCAATTGAGTTTAAGAACTAATTAGTGAATTACAATGCTAAAAAAATAAATAAAAGATTATACATGAGATATTATGGAAAAGTATTTTTTGAAATAGCATGTATAGGGAACAGACTGAATATGCATACAGTAACATTCAGAATCTCAATTTATTTTTGATTCTGTGCGATGGTGGTGGTGAGCATAGCTGCCTTCCAAGCAGTTGACCCGGGTTCCATTCCCGGCCATCGCAGCACTACTTTTGTGAAAAATCTGAATTTTCACAGTTCATCAGAGTTCATTCTCTGGATTTCGTAACTCTTAGAACTTCCTGTCTTCGTAAAGGATGAATTATGTTCACAGTTAGACAAACTCACAAGATGAATTGGACTTGGTGCTTGCTATTGAACATCAATGCCTTCAAAAAGCTTTAATGTTCATGAGGAATATATATAGGACACATACATATGTATGCATTTACACTCACCGGCCACTTTATTAGGTAAAATAACTGCTCCAACTGCTCTTCGACGAAAACTTCTAAGCAGCCAATCACATGGCAGCAAATCAACGCAATTAGGCACGTAGACATGGTCAAGAGAATCTGCTGTAGTTCAAACCAAACATCAGAATGAGGAGTACAGTGAGTTAAGTGACTTTGGACATGGTCGGCAACATATTATTTGTGTTAATAAACCACACGACGTAAGAAAGAGTAATCAGCAACACTGATTGTTCCATAAAGGATGAATTATGTTCACAGTTAGACAAACTCACAAGATGAATTGGTCTTGGTGCTTGCTATTGAACATCAATGCCTTCAAAAAGCTTTAATGGTCATGAGGAATATATATGGGACACATACATATGTATGCATTTACACTCACCGGCCACTTTATTAGGTAAAATAACTGCTCCAACTGCTCTTCGACGAAAACTTCTAACCAGCCAATCACATGGCAGCAAATCAACGCAATTAGGCACGTAGACATGGTCAAGAGAATCTCCTGTAGTTCAAACCAAACATCCGAATGAGGAGTACAGTGAGTTAAGTGACTTTGAACGTGGCATGGTTATTGGTAACAGACGGGCTGGTCTGAGTATTTCAGAACCTGCCGATCTACTGGGATTTTCCCGCACAAACCTTTCTGGGGTTCACAGAGAGTCATCGGAAAAAGAGAAAATATCCAGTGGGCGGTAGTTCCTTGGGGGCAAATGCCTTGTGGATGTCAGAGGTCAGAAGAGAATGGCTAGACTGGTTGTAGCTGATAGAAAGGCAACAGTAACTCAAATAACCACTGGTTACAACCGAGGTATGCCGAAGGGCATCTCTGAATGCACAACACATCAAACCTTGAGGCGGATGGGCCACAGCAGCAGAACCACACTGGGTACCACTCCTGTCTGCTAAGAACAGGAAACCGAGGCTTCAATTCACTCACTCAGGTTCACCAAATTTGGACAACAGAAGTTTGGGAAAAGGTTGCCTGGTATGATGAGTCTCAATATCGGCTGCGACATTCTGATGGTATGGTCATAATTTGCCATCACAACATGAAAGCATGGATCCATCCTGCCTTGTATCAACGGTTCAGGCTGGTGGTGGTGGTGGTGTAACGGTTTGGGGGATATTTTTATGGCACACTACCAATTTAACATTGGGCCAATGCCACAGCCTACCTGAGTATTGTTGCCGACCATGTCCATCCCTTTATGACCGCAGTGTACCCATTTTCTGATGGCTACTTCCAGCAGGATAACGCGACGTGTCATAAAGCCCAAATCATCTCAGAACGGTTTGTTGAACATGACAATGAGTTCACTGTCCTCAAATGGCCTCCACAGTCACCAGATCTCAAACCAATAGAACACCTTTGGAATGTGGTGGAACGGGAGATTCACATCATGGATGTGCAGCCGACAAATCTGCAGCAACTGCGTGATGCCATCATGTCAATATGGACCAAATTCTCTGAGGAATGTTTCCAGTACCTTGTTAAATCAATGCCACGAAGGATTAAGGCAGTTCTGAAGGGAAAAGGGCGTCCAACCCGGTACTAGCAAGGTGTACCTATTAAAGTGACCATTGATTGTATATAGACTCATGTCTAACCTTCAGGACCCCATTGTTCAAAAGCAATCCAGCAAGATTGATCCAGTGGGGCTCAAAGAAGCAGGATCCTGAAATCTGGTTGTTTCAAGTAAAGGTGAATAAGTATATATCCAGTTTACAATCAGCCCATGGATTTAAACGCTTTATTCTGGCTAATCAAATTTACCCTCTCTGTTTAAAGGTTAGGAGGAGTTATGCAACATTGCCACCTTCGGAATTTCACGCAGACAGTCCAGGTAATAATTCACCCTGAAGTCAAGAAAAGCACTGATGTCCAAGTTAATTCAAAACAGAGCAAAGCAAAGCAGCAGCATTGTTGAGGTTAGGGTCCCCCAGCATCTAGTCATCTAGTCCTGCATTTTGCTGCAAAGCGGACAGACAAACCTCAGTCCCATTGAAAACCGGATTTGCCCTGTGTTGCGGAAATTATGACGTTTATGTGCCAAATCTGTGCGATGGTGGTATAGTGGTGAGCATAGCTGCCTTCCAAGCAGTTGACCCGGGTTGGATTCCCGGCCATCGCAGCACTACTTTTGTGAAAAATCTGAATTTTCACAGTTCATCAGAGTTCGTTCTCTGGATTTCGTAACTCTTAGAACTTCCTGTCTTCGTGTCTTCAAGACAACCCCCTGAAGGGGATGTAGCTCAGTGGTAGAGCGCATGCTTTGCATGTATGAGGCCCCGGGTTCAATCCCCGGCATCTCCATTATTTGTGTTAATAAACCACACGACGTGAGAAAGAGTAATCAGCAACACTGATTGTTCCATAAAGGATGAATTATGTTCACAGTTAGACAAACTCACAAGATGAATTGGTCTTGGTGCTTGCTATTGAACATCAATGCCTTCAAAAAGCTTTAATGGTCATGAGGAATATATATGGGACACATACATATGTATGCATTTACACTCACCGGCCACTTTATTAGGTAAAATAACTGCTCCAACTGCTCTTCGACGAAAACTTCTAACCAGCCAATCACATGGCAGCAAATCAACGCAATTAGGCACGTAGACATGGTCAAGAGAATCTCCTGTAGTTCAAACCAAACATCCGAATGAGGAGTACAGTGAGTTAAGTGACTTTGAACGTGGCATGGTTATTGGTAACAGACGGGCTGGTCTGAGTATTTCAGAACCTGCCGATCTACTGGGATTTTCCCGCAAAAACCTTTCTGGGGTTCACAGAGAGTCATCGGAAAAAGAGAAAATATCCAGTGGGCGGTAGTTCCTTGGGGGCAAATGCCTTGTGGATGTCAGAGGTCAGAAGAGAATGGCTAGACTGGTTGTAGCTGATAGAAAGGCAACAGTAACTCAAATAACCACTGGTTACAACCGAGGTATGCCGAAGGGCATCTCTGAATGCACAACACATCAAACCTTGAGGCGGATGGGCCACAGCAGCAGAACCACACTGGGTACCACTCCTGTCTGCTAAGAACAGGAAACCGAGGCTTCAATTCACTCACTCAGGTTCACCAAATTTGGACAACAGAAGTTTGGGAAAAGGTTGCCTGGTATGATGAGTCTCAATATCGGCTGCGACATTCTGATGGTATGGTCATAATTTGCCATCACAACATGAAAGCATGGATCCATCCTGCCTTGTATCAACGGTTCAGGCTGGTGGTGGTGGTGGTGTAACGGTTTGGGGGATATTTTTATGGCACACTACCAATTTAACATTGGGCCAATGCCACAGCCTACCTGAGTATTGTTGCCGACCATGTCCATCCCTTTATGACCGCAGTGTACCCATTTTCTGATGGCTACTTCCAGCAGGATAACGCGACGTGTCATAAAGCCCGAATCATCTCAGAACGGTTTGTTGAACATGACAATGAGTTCACTGTCCTCAAATGGCCTCCACAGTCACCAGATCTCAAACCAATAGAACACCTTTGGAATGTGGTGGAACGGGAGATTCACATCATGGATGTGCAGCCGACAAATCTGCAGCAACTGCGTGATGCCATCATGTCAATATGGACCAAATTCTCTGAGGAATGTTTCCAGTACCTTGTTAAATCAATGCCACGAAGGATTAAGGCAGTTCTGAAGGGAAAAGGGCGTCCAACCCGGTACTAGCAAGGTGTACCTATTAAAGTGACCATTGATTGTATATAGACTCATGTCTAACCTTCAGGACCCCATTGTTCAAAAGCAATCCAGCAAGATTGATCCAGTGGGGCTCAAAGAAGCAGGATCCTGAAATCTGGTTGTTTCAAGTAAAGGTGAATAAGTATATATCCAGTTTACAATCAGCCCATGGATTTAAACGCTTTATTCTGGCTAATCAAATTTACCCTCTCTGTTTAAAGGTTAGGAGGAGTTATGCAACATTGCCACCTTCGGAATTTCACGCAGACAGTCCAGGTAATAATTCACCCTGAAGTCAAGAAAAGCACTGATGTCCAAGTTAATTCAAAACAGAGCAAAGCAAAGCAGCAGCATTGTTGAGGTTAGGGTCCCCCAGCATCTAGTCATCTAGTCCTGCATTTTGCTGCAAAGCGGACAGACAAACCTCAGTCCCATTGAAAACCGGATTTGCCCTGTGTTGCGGAAATTATGACGTTTATGTGCCAAATCTGTGCGATGGTGGTATAGTGGTGAGCATAGCTGCCTTCCAAGCAGTTGACCCGGGTTGGATTCCCGGCCATCGCAGCACTACTTTTGTGAAAAATCTGAATTTTCACAGTTCATCAGAGTTCGTTCTCTGGATTTCGTAACTCTTAGAACTTCCTGTCTTCGTGTCTTCAAGACAACCCCCTGAAGGGGATGTAGCTCAGTGGTAGAGCGCATGCTTTGCATGTATGAGGCCCCGGGTTCAATCCCCGGCATCTCCATTATTTGTGTTAATAAACCACACGACGTGAGAAAGAGTAATCAGCAACACTGATTGTTCCATAAAGGATGAATTATGTTCACAGTTAGACAAACTCACAAGATGAATTGGTCTTGGTGCTTGCTATTGAACATCAATGCCTTCAAAAAGCTTTAATGGTCATGAGGAATATATATGGGACACATACATATGTATGCATTTACACTCACCGGCCACTTTATTAGGTAAAATAACTGCTCCAACTGCTCTTCGACGAAAACTTCTAACCAGCCAATCACATGGCAGCAAATCAACGCAATTAGGCACGTAGACATGGTCAAGAGAATCTCCTGTAGTTCAAACCAAACATCCGAATGAGGAGTACAGTGAGTTAAGTGACTTTGAACGTGGCATGGTTATTGGTAACAGACGGGCTGGTCTGAGTATTTCAGAACCTGCCGATCTACTGGGATTTTCCCGCAAAAACCTTTCTGGGGTTCACAGAGAGTCGTCGGAAAAAGAGAAAATATCCAGTGGGCGGTAGTTCCTTGGGGGCAAATGCCTTGTGGATGTCAGAGGTCAGAAGAGAATGGCTAGACTGGTTGTAGCTGATAGAAAGGCAACAGTAACTCAAATAACCACTGGTTACAACCGAGGTATGCCGAAGGGCATCTCTGAATGCACAACACATCAAACCTTGAGGCGGATGGGCCACAGCAGCAGAACCACACTGGGTACCACTCCTGTCTGCTAAGAACAGGAAACCGAGGCTTCAATTCACTCACTCAGGTTCACCAAATTTGGACAACAGAAGTTTGGGAAAAGGTTGCCTGGTATGATGAGTCTCAATATCGGCTGCGACATTCTGATGGTATGGTCATAATTTGCCATCACAACATGAAAGCATGGATCCATCCTGCCTTGTATCAACGGTTCAGGCTGGTGGTGGTGGTGGTGTAACGGTTTGGGGGATATTTTTATGGCACACTACCAATTTAACATTGGGCCAATGCCACAGCCTACCTGAGTATTGTTGCCGACCATGTCCATCCCTTTATGACCGCAGTGTACCCATTTTCTGATGGCTACTTCCAGCAGGATAACGCGACGTGTCATAAAGCCCGAATCATCTCAGAACGGTTTGTTGAACATGACAATGAGTTCACTGTCCTCAAATGGCCTCCACAGTCACCAGATCTCAAACCAATAGAACACCTTTGGAATGTGGTGGAACGGGAGATTCACATCATGGATGTGCAGCCGACAAATCTGCAGCAACTGCGTGATGCCATCATGTCAATATGGACCAAATTCTCTGAGGAATGTTTCCAGTACCTTGTTAAATCAATGCCACGAAGGATTAAGGCAGTTCTGAAGGGAAAAGGGCGTCCAACCCGGTACTAGCAAGGTGTACCTATTAAAGTGACCATTGATTGTATATAGACTCATGTCTAACCTTCAGGACCCCATTGTTCAAAAGCAATCCAGCAAGATTGATCCAGTGGGGCTCAAAGAAGCAGGATCCTGAAATCTGGTTGTTTCAAGTAAAGGTGAATAAGTATATATCCAGTTTACAATCAGCCCATGGATTTAAACGCTTTATTCTGGCTAATCAAATTTACCCTCTCTGTTTAAAGGTTAGGAGGAGTTATGCAACATTGCCACCTTCGGAATTTCACGCAGACAGTCCAGGTAATAATTCACCCTGAAGTCAAGAAAAGCACTGATGTCCAAGTTAATTCAAAACAGAGCAAAGCAAAGCAGCAGCATTGTTAGGGTTAGGGTTGCTGCAAAGCGGACAGACAAACCTCAGTCCCATTGAAAACCGGATTTGCCCTGTGTTGCGGAAATTATGACGTTTATGTGCCAAATCTGTGCGATGGTGGTATAGTGGTGAGCATAGCTGCCTTCCAAGCAGTTGACCCGGGTTCGATTCCCGGCCATCGCAGCACTACTTTTGTGAGAAATCTGAATTTTCACAGTTCATCAGAGTTCGTTCTCTGGATTTCGTAACTCTTAGAACTTCCTGTCTTCGTGTCTTCAAGACAACCCCCTGAAGGGGATGTAGCTCAGTGGTAGAGCGCATGCTTTGCATGTATGAGGCCCCGGGTTCAATCCCCGGCATCTCCATTATTTGTGTTAATAAACCACACGACGTAAGAAAGAGTAATCAGCAACACTGATTGTTCCATAAAGGATGAATTATGTTCACAGTTAGACAAACTCACAAGATGAATTGGTCTTGGTGCTTGCTATTGAACATCAATGCCTTCAAAAAGCTTTAATGGTCATGAGGAATATATATGGGACACATACATATGTATGCATTTACACTCACCGGCCACTTTATTAGGTAAAATAACTGCTCCAACTGCTCTTCGACGAAAACTTCTAACCAGCCAATCACATGGCAGCAAATCAACGCAATTAGGCACGTAGACATGGTCAAGAGAATCTCCTGTAGTTCAAACCAAACATCCGAATGAGGAGTACAGTGAGTTAAGTGACTTTGAACGTGGCATGGTTATTGGTAACAGACGGGCTGGTCTGAGTATTTCAGAACCTGCCGATCTACTGGGATTTTCCCGCAAAAACCTTTCTGGGGTTCACAGAGAGTCATCGGAAAAAGAGAAAATATCCAGTGGGCGGTAGTTCCTTGGGGGCAAATGCCTTGTGGATGTCAGAGGTCAGAAGAGAATGGCTAGACTGGTTGTAGCTGATAGAAAGGCAACAGTAACTCAAATAACCACTGGTTACAACCGAGGTATGCCGAAGGGCATCTCTGAATGCACAACACATCGAACCTTGAGGCGGATGGGCCACAGCAGCAGAACCACACTGGGTACCACTCCTGTCAGCTAAGAACAGGAAACCGAGGCTTCAATTCACTCACTCAGGTTCACCAAATTTGGACAACAGAAGTTTGGGAAAAGGTTGCCTGGTATGATGAGTCTCAATATCGGCTGCGACATTCTGATGGTATGGTCATAATTTGCCATCACAACATGAAAGCATGGATCCATCCTGCCTTGTATCAACGGTTCAGGCTGGTGGTGGTGGTGGTGTAACGGTTTGGGGGATATTTTTATGGCACACTACCAATTTAACATTGGGCCAATGCCACAGCCTACCTGAGTATTGTTGCCGACCATGTCCATCCCTTTATGACCGCAGTGTACCCATTTTCTGATGGCTACTTCCAGCAGGATAACGCGACGTGTCATAAAGCCCGAATCATCTCAGAACGGTTTGTTGAACATGACAATGAGTTCACTGTCCTCAAATGGCCTCCACAGTCACCAGATCTCAAACCAATAGAACACCTTTGGAATGTGGTGGAACGGGAGATTCACATCATGGATGTGCAGCCGACAAATCTGCAGCAACTGCGTGATGCCATCATGTCAATATGGACCAAATTCTCTGAGGAATGTTTCCAGTACCTTGTTAAATCAATGCCACGAAGGATTAAGGCAGTTCTGAAGGGAAAAGGGCGTCCAACCCGGTACTAGCAAGGTGTACCTATTAAAGTGACCATTGATTGTATATAGACTCATGTCTAACCTTCAGGACCCCATTGTTCAAAAGCAATCCAGCAAGATTGATCCAGTGGGGCTCAAAGAAGCAGGATCCTGAAATCTGGTTGTTTCAAGTAAAGGTGAATAAGTATATATCCAGTTTACAATCAGCCCATGGATTTAAACGCTTTATTCTGGCTAATCAAATTTACCCTCTCTGTTTAAAGGTTAGGAGGAGTTATGCAACATTGCCACCTTCGGAATTTCACGCAGACAGTCCAGGTAATAATTCACCCTGAAGTCAAGAAAAGCACTGATGTCCAAGTTAATTCAAAACAGAGCAAAGCAAAGCAGCAGCATTGTTAGGGTTAGGGTTGCTGCAAAGCGGACAGACAAACCTCAGTCCCATTGAAAACCGGATTTGCCCTGTGTTGCGGAAATTATGACGTTTATGTGCCAAATCTGTGCGATGGTGGTATAGTGGTGAGCATAGCTGCCTTCCAAGCAGTTGACCCGGGTTCGATTCCCGGCCATCGCAGCACTACTTTTGTGAGAAATCTGAATTTTCACAGTTCATCAGAGTTCCTTCTCTGGATTTCGTAACTCTTAGAACTTCCTGTCTTCGTGTCTTCAAGACAACCCCCTGAAGGGGATGTAGCTCAGTGGTAGAGCGCATGCTTTGCATGTATGAGGCCCCGGGTTCAATCCCCGGCATCTCCATTATTTGTGTTAATAAACCACACGACGTAAGAAAGAGTAATCAGCAACACTGATTGTTCCATAAAGGATGAATTATGTTCACAGTTAGACAAACTCACAAGATGAATTGGTCTTGGTGCTTGCTATTGAACATCAATGCCTTCAAAAAGCTTTAATGGTCATGAGGAATATATATGGGACACATACATATGTATGCATTTACACTCACCGGCCACTTTATTAGGTAAAATAACTGCTCCAACTGCTCTTCGACGAAAACTTCTAACCAGCCAATCACATGGCAGCAAATCAACGCAATTAGGCACGTAGACATGGTCAAGAGAATCTCCTGTAGTTCAAACCAAACATCCGAATGAGGAGTACAGTGAGTTAAGTGACTTTGAACGTGGCATGGTTATTGGTAACAGACGGGCTGGTCTGAGTATTTCAGAACCTGCCGATCTACTGGGATTTTCCCGCAAAAACCTTTCTGGGGTTCACAGAGAGTCGTCGGAAAAAGAGAAAATATCCAGTGGGCGGTAGTTCCTTGGGGGCAAATGCCTTGTGGATGTCAGAGGTCAGAAGAGAATGGCTAGACTGGTTGTAGCTGATAGAAAGGCAACAGTAACTCAAATAACCACTGGTTACAACCGAGGTATGCCGAAGGGCATCTCTGAATGCACAACACATCGAACCTTGAGGCGGATGGGCCACAGCAGCAGAACCACACTGGGTACCACTCCTGTCAGCTAAGAACAGGAAACCGAGGCTTCAATTCACTCACTCAGGTTCACCAAATTTGGACAACAGAAGTTTGGAAAAAGGTTGCCTGGTATGATGAGTCTCAATATCGGCTGCGAAATTCTGATGGTATGGTCAGAATTTGCCATCACAACATGAAAGCATGGATCCATCCTGCCTTGTATCAACGGTTCAGGCTGGTGGTGGTGGTGGTGGTGTAACGGTTTGGGGGATATTTTTATGGCACACTACCAATTTAACATTGGGCCAATGCCACAGCCTACCTGAGTATTGTTGCCGACCATGTCCATCCCTTTATGACCGCAGTGTACCCATTTTCTGATGGCTACTTCCAGCAGGATAACGCGACGTGTCATAAAGCCCGAATCATCTCAGAACGGTTTGTTGAACATGACAATGAGTTCACTGTCCTCAAATGGCCTCCACAGTCACCAGATCTCAAACCAATAGAACACCTTTGGAATGTGGTGGAACGGGAGATTCACATCATGGATGTGCAGCCGACAAATCTGCAGCAACTGCGTGATGCCATCATGTCAATATGGACCAAATTCTCTGAGGAATGTTTCCAGTACCTTGTTAAATCAATGCCACGAAGGATTAAGGCAGTTCTGAAGGGAAAAGGGCGTCCAACCCGGTACTAGCAAGGTGTACCTATTAAAGTGACCATTGATTGTATATAGACTCATGTCTAACCTTCAGGACCCCATTGTTCAAAAGCAATCCAGCAAGATTGATCCAGTGGGGCTCAAAGAAGCAGGATCCTGAAATCTGGTTGTTTCAAGTAAAGGTGAATAAGTATATATCCAGTTTACAATCAGCCCATGGATTTAAACGCTTTATTCTGGCTAATCAAATTTACCCTCTCTGTTTAAAGGTTAGGAGGAGTTATGCAACATTGCCACCTTCGGAATTTCACGCAGACAGTCCAGGTAATAATTCACCCTGAAGTCAAGAAAAGCACTGATGTCCAAGTTAATTCAAAACAGAGCAAAGCAAAGCAGCAGCATTGTTGAGGTTAGGGTCCCCAAGCATCTAGTCATCTAGTCCTGCATTTTGCTGCAAAGCGGACAGACAAACCTCAGTCCCATTGAAAACCGGATTTGCCCTGTGTTGCGGAAATTATGACGTTTATGTGCCAAATCTGTGCGATGGTGGTATAGTGGTGAGCATAGCTGCCTTCCAAGCAGTTGACCCGGGTTCGATTCCCGGCCATCGCAGCACTACTTTTGTGAAAAATCTGAATTTTCACAGTTCATCAGAGTTCGTTCTCTGGATTTCGTAACTCTTAGAACTTCCTGTCTTCGTGTCTTCAAGACAACCCCCTGAAGGGGATGTAGCTCAGTGGTAGAGCGCATGCTTTGCATGTATGAGGCCCCGGGTTCAATCCCCGGCATCTCCATTATTTGTGTTAATAAACCACACGACGTAAGAAAGAGTAATCAGCAACACTGATTGTTCCATAAAGGATGAATTATGTTCACAGTTAGACAAACTCACAAGATGAATTGGTCTTGGTGCTTGCTATTGAACATCAATGCCTTCAAAAAGCTTTAATGGTCATGAGGAATATATATGGGACACATACATATGTATGCATTTACACTCACCGGCCACTTTATTAGGTAAAATAACTGCTCCAACTGCTGTTCGACGAAAACTTCTAACCAGCCAATCACATGGCAGCAAATCAACGCAATTAGGCACGTAGACATGGTCAAGAGAATCTCCTGTAGTTCAAACCAAACATCCGAATGAGGAGTACAGTGAGTTAAGTGACTTTGAACGTGGCATGGTTATTGGTAACAGACGGGCTGGTCTGAGTATTTCAGAACCTGCCGATCTACTGGGATTTTCCCGCAAAAACCTTTCTGGGGTTCACAGAGAGTCGTCGGAAAAAGAGAAAATATCCAGTGGGCGGTAGTTCCTTGGGGGCAAATGCCTTGTGGATGTCAGAGGTCAGAAGAGAATGGCTAGATTGGTTGTAGCTGATAGAAAGGCAACAGTAACTCAAATAACCACTGGTTACAACCGAGGTATGCCGAAGGGCATCTCTGAATGCACAACACATCGAACCTTGAGGCGGATGGGCCACAGCAGCAGAACCACACTGGGTACCACTCCTGTCAGCTAAGAACAGGAAACCGAGGCTTCAATTCACTCACTCAGGTTCACCAAATTTGGACAACAGAAGTTTGGAAAAAGGTTGCCTGGTATGATGAGTCTCAATATCGGCTGCGACATTCTGATGGTATGGTCAGAATTTGCCATCACAACATGAAAGCATGGATCCATCCTGCCTTGTATCAACGGTTCAGGCTGGTGGTGGTGGTGGTGGTGTAACGGTTTGGGGGATATTTTTATGGCACACTACCAATTTAACATTGGGCCAATGCCACAGCCTACCTGAGTATTGTTGCCGACCATGTCCATCCCTTTATGACCGCAGTGTACCCATTTTCTGATGGCTACTTCCAGCAGGATAACGCGACGTGTCATAAAGCCCGAATCATCTCAGAACGGTTTGTTGAACATGACAATGAGTTCACTGTCCTCAAATGGCCTCCACAGTCACCAGATCTCAAACCAATAGAACACCTTTGGAATGTGGTGGAACGGGAGATTCACATCATGGATGTGCAGCCGACAAATCTGCAGCAACTGCGTGATGCCATCATGTCAATATGGACCAAATTCTCTGAGGAATGTTTCCAGTACCTTGTTAAATCAATGCCACGAAGGATTAAGGCAGTTCTGAAGGGAAAAGGGCGTCCAACCCGGTACTAGCAAGGTGTACCTATTAAAGTGACCATTGATTGTATATAGACTCATGTCTAACCTTCAGGACCCCATTGTTCAAAAGCAATCCAGCAAGATTGATCCAGTGGGGCTCAAAGAAGCAGGATCCTGAAATCTGGTTGTTTCAAGTAAAGGTGAATAAGTATATATCCAGTTTACAATCAGCCCATGGATTTAAACGCTTTATTCTGGCTAATCAAATTTACCCTCTCTGTTTAAAGGTTAGGAGGAGTTATGCAACATTGCCACCTTCGGAATTTCACGCAGACAGTCCAGGTAATAATTCACCCTGAAGTCAAGAAAAGCACTGATGTCCAAGTTAATTCAAAACAGAGCAAAGCAAAGCAGCAGCATTGTTGAGGTTAGGGTCCCCCAGCATCTAGTCATCTAGTCCTGCATTTTGCTGCAAAGCGGACAGACAAACCTCAGTCCCATTGAAAACCGGATTTGCCCTGTGTTGCGGAAATTATGACGTTTATGTGCCAAATCTGTGCGATGGTGGTATAGTGGTGAGCATAGCTGCCTTCCAAGCAGTTGACCCGGGTTGGATTCCCGGCCATCGCAGCACTACATTTGTGAAAAATCTGAATTTTCACAGTTCATCAGAGTTCGTTCTCTGGATTTCGTAACTCTTAGAACTTCCTGTCTTCGTGTCTTCAAGACAACCCCCTGAAGGGGATGTAGCTCAGTGGTAGAGCGCATGCTTTGCATGTATGAGGCCCCGGGTTCAATCCCCGGCATCTCCATTATTTGTGTTAATAAACCACACGACGTAAGAAAGAGTAATCAGCAACACTGATTGTTCCATAAAGGATGAATTATGTTCACAGTTAGACAAACTCACAAGATGAATTGGTCTTGGTGCTTGCTATTGAACATCAATGCCTTCAAAAAGCTTTAATGGTCATGAGGAATATATATGGGACACATACATATGTATGCATTTACACTCACCGGCCACTTTATTAGGTAAAATAACTGCTCCAACTGCTCTTCGACGAAAACTTCTAACCAGCCAATCACATGGCAGCAAATCAACGCAATTAGGCACGTAGACATGGTCAAGAGAATCTCCTGTAGTTCAAACCAAACATCCGAATGAGGAGTACAGTGAGTTAAGTGACTTTGAACGTGGCATGGTTATTGGTAACAGACGGGCTGGTCTGAGTATTTCAGAACCTGCCGATCTACTGGGATTTTCCCGCAAAAACCTTTCTGGGGTTCACAGAGAGTCGTCGGAAAAAGAGAAAATATCCAGTGGGCGGTAGTTCCTTGGGGGCAAATGCCTTGTGGATGTCAGAGGTCAGAAGAGAATGGCTAGACTGGTTGTAGCTGATAGAAAGGCAACAGTAACTCAAATAACCACTGGTTACAACCGAGGTATGCCGAAGGGCATCTCTGAATGCACAACACATCGAACCTTGAGGCGGATGGGCCACAGCAGCAGAACCACACTGGGTACCACTCCTGTCAGCTAAGAACAGGAAACCGAGGCTTCAATTCACTCACTCAGGTTCACCAAATTTGGACAACAGAAGTTTGGAAAAAGGTTGCCTGGTATGATGAGTCTCAATATCGGCTGCGACATTCTGATGGTATGGTCAGAATTTGCCATCACAACATGAAAGCATGGATCCATCCTGCCTTGTATCAACGGTTCAGGCTGGTGGTGGTGGTGGTGGTGTAACGGTTTGGGGGATATTTTTATGGCACACTACCAATTTAACATTGGGCCAATGCCACAGCCTACCTGAGTATTGTTGCCGACCATGTCCATCCCTTTATGACCGCAGTGTACCCATTTTCTGATGGCTACTTCCAGCAGGATAACGCGACGTGTCATAAAGCCCGAATCATCTCAGAACGGTTTGTTGAACATGACAATGAGTTCACTGTCCTCAAATGGCCTCCACAGTCACCAGATCTCAAACCAATAGAACACCTTTGGAATGTGGTGGAACGGGAGATTCACATCATGGATGTGCAGCCGACAAATCTGCAGCAACTGCGTGATGCCATCATGTCAATATGGACCAAATTCTCTGAGGAATGTTTCCAGTACCTTGTTAAATCAATGCCACGAAGGATTAAGGCAGTTCTGAAGGGAAAAGGGCGTCCAACCCGGTACTAGCAAGGTGTACCTATTAAAGTGACCATTGATTGTATATAGACTCATGTCTAACCTTCAGGACCCCATTGTTCAAAAGCAATCCAGCAAGATTGATCCAGTGGGGCTCAAAGAAGCAGGATCCTGAAATCTGGTTGTTTCTTTTTTTTTTTTTTTTTTTTTTTTTTTTTTTTTTTTTTTTTTTTTTTTTTTTTTTTTTTACCTTGTCTGCACACATATTATTGATTGATACCATGACGGTAGAAACCAAAAGTGTATATATGTGCATTATTACTATATGTAATATATACATATATATACGCACACATATGCGTACACATACATAAATATACACATACAAACCCAGTGGTTTTTTTTTTTTTTTTTTTTTTTTTTTTTTTTTTTTTTTTTTTTTTGGGGGGGGGGGGAGGGGGTGGGGGGGGGTGGTGACGACATCCACTGCCAATCCAGGAAGCAGGAACACACGGAGACACACGTCAAGCACTGGAAATCTGCAACAAAAAAAACCACAAACAAAGCACGAAACCGGCACGGAGCCATCCAAAACACGAACAGCAATCGACCTAAATCTTGAGATCTGATCGCAGTCTGAGCTAAGCTATCGCTACCGCTACCTAAACCCAAAAACTAGAGAGCCAGCATGCAGGTGAACAAGCCAGTGTGTATGTCTATGTGTGTGTGTGTGTATGTATATGATCATGCATGTGTGTGTGTGTGTGTGTGTGTGTGTGTGTGTGTGTGTGTGTGTGTGTGTGTGTGACTAAATTACTATATGTGTGTGTGTGTGTGTGTGTGTGTGTGTGTGTGTGTGTGTGTGTGTGTGTGTGTGTGTGTGTGTATGTGTGTGTGTGTGTGTATGTGTGTGTGTGTGTGTGTGTGTGTAATAAACCAAACAAAGCTCCACCTGAAGTGTATCTATAGTGGGGGAGGGGGGGGAGCAACCCCGCCACCCGTGAGACCAGAGGCCGACAAGGAAGAGCCCGGAACCCAGGCCACCGGCAACCCCACAGAGGGGAGAAGTAGGAGGGAGGCAACCCACCGCCTGCGAGGCCCCCCCCCCCCCACCCGGCGGCGGCCGAGGGGGCCCGCGGGCGGGGCCCCCACGGCGCGGAAAGAAGCAGCCAGGGATCCCGCGGCGGCGGACCGCGACCCAGGCAATCCCCGGCCACCCGGTCCGGGCCGGACACGCGGCCAGGAGGCCCTCACCCTTCAGGCCAGCGACCCCCACCCGGCAGGGGGCCAGCCCGCCCGGAGAGACAGAGCCGCCCCGGCCGCCGACGCGGGCAGGCGCACCCGTCCCCCACGAAAGTGGCCCTCCAAGACCAGAGGGGCGCCCCGCCGTAGAGGCAGCGGGGGGGACCGGAGACGGGCCCGGAGAGAGGGAACCCCCCAACAAGGCGACACCCGCGCAGGCCCGACAACGGAGGGCCCCAGACCCAGGCATCCCATTCATTCATCCATTCACCTATCCGATACCTATACTAATAATAATATAATATACTATACATAATAATAATAATAATACTAATAATAATACTAATAATAATAATAATAACCATCTTTGTATAATATAATATTGATAAATTATTAAGTTTTTGATGTCCTGCCAATGGAGGCTCAAATCCTCCATGGCAGGACCCTTCCATACCGCATTCTCACCGACACAGACATACAATCACGCACCGTTTCCCCCTCCCCGGGGGGATCCAGCACCGCCAGAAGGCACCCCAGGCTGCACGGCGGGCCCCGCCAGGCCCGGGTAACCCGACCCACCCGTCCCAGGCCCAGGCCGGTGAGGGAACGCGGGTGATGTGGGACCCCCTCCCGCCCCTTGTGTTGAGTGCATGTGATTAATGCCATAAAAACAGGGAGGAGGGAGGGCCAAGTATCGATTGACACAGACCCCCCCCCCCTCCCGAACTACGTGTCCTTGTCAAATGTATTTATTAAGTGTTGAATGTGCAGTGTCTATTTTGCTGTTAAAACCGTGAGGCGGGGAGTGCCAGGCCCCGCGGGACAGTGCCCCACACGACCCGGACCCCCCGCCTTCCGCCTATGTGCGTATGAATCGTGTAGGGGGGGCAAGAGGGGGAGCGGAGGCCGAAGCCAGGAAGCAGGACCAGCAAAGCCGGCCCTGATAAGACACCCGCGTCCCCCCACCGGCCGTCCAGTAGACGGGGGCCGGCCCCCCGAGCCGGGCAAGGGCCCCACCGTACCTCCAAGGGCGCCCCCGGCGCCGCCGGAGCCCCCAGACGGAGGAGGAAACGGTCCAACATCCTCCCATTCATACTGACAACATAAGACATAGATACCTGGGAATGGTGCCACCCCGCCGTCGCGCCCGCCCGTGCACCCCCCGGTCAGGGGAAGCCCGCTCCCCGGACCCGGCCCCACCCCCCCCCGAGGCCACCCCGGCGGACACCCCAAGGGTCCCGGAGTCCCCACATCCGCAGGGGCACTTGGCCCCCGCCCAGCGACGGAGGACCAAGGCAGCAATGCCCCCCCAGCGCAGACAGCCACCCCCCACCCAGGCAGGGCCGGGCCCTCCGGGTGGGACCCCCACGTCCACGGCCCCGCCCCCCCCGGGAGGCCCGGAGACGCCCCAGCCACAGCCCCCCGCCCGAGCCCTCCCCAGCCACCCCCCCCCACCGCCATGAGGTAACCCCCCCCCACAGGCCCCCAAGGCCCCCACCGGCTAGGGACAGGGCCCCGCGGCCCCCCCCACCGCCCCCCAGGGGCCACCAGAGGCCCGCGCCCCAGGCCCCCCAAGCCGACCCCCAACCCCAAGGGCTACGAGATCACCACCCCCCCGCCCCCACTAGGTAACGAAGCCAATAAACGGGGACCACAGAGAGTGCAATTCAGCCGAATGTTGTTCAGTGGAGGCAGACATTATCTCACTACTAATATGATCTGATAAAAGATTCCTAAAATGGTTGATACATAAACTGGATTTTTGTTTCCAATTTACTAAAATGGTTTTCTTTGCGATACATAAGGCAGTGAGAACCCGGTGTGTCCAATTAGGATCTATTTGAGTGTCTCCCAGGTGACCTAATATACATACCGTGGGGCATACTGGGATTCTGTGGTTGATCCATGTGGATAAATCCTCACAAATCTCCTTCCAGAACCTCTGTACCGGTGTACAGAACCATAAAGCATGCATATAATTATCTGGGGTGTTCTCTGTGCACTGTGAACAGATATTAGAGGTGACAAAGCCCATCTGGAACATCCTTTGTCCAGTATAATGTATTCTATGAAGAACTTTGTACTGTATAAGTTGTAGGTTTGGGTTTTTAGTCATAGTAAACGTATTTAAGCATATTTGTGACCAAGAAAACTGGTCGGTATTAAGAGAGAGATCCGCCTCCCACTTAGAGATCGGGAGAGAGACTGAATCGTCCAGTTTAGACACTAACCTGTAGAGTTTTGATAACAACTTTAAAGTGCTTAGATTCAATAAATCTATTATCTTAGCGGGAAGTTGTAAATCTAATTGGCTAATTTTGTATGTTTTATTTATTATTGCCTTAAGTTGTTGATACTCTAAAAATTTATTCCTGCTAACTCCGTATTGAACAATAAGTGTATTGAAAGGTACAAACTGTCCTCCTACAATTACGTGCTGTAAGTACCGTATTCCTTGATCTCTCCATTGAACGAAGTTAACCATCTTTTTATCATTTTTCACGATGTCTGGGTTGTTCCATATGGGTGTACGGTCACATGGAAAAAGTGAAATTTTAGCTATTTTAAGAAATTCCCACCAAGCTGATAAAGTTGTGCTAATATTAATGCTTTTGAAACATTGATGACGTTTGATACTTTGACTAATAAATGGTAACTCTGAGATTTCTAGTTCATTACAAAACACTTGCTCTGAGTCCAGCCATTGACTATCTAAAGGATGATCTTTTGACCATTTTACAATATACTGTAACTTACTGGCTATGAAGTAATACTGAAAATTAGGTAATTCTAAACCTCCATATTCTTTGGATTTTTGCAATGTCTTTAAACTAATACGTGGAGTTTTATTTTTCCACAGAAATTTTGATACATATGAGTCCAACGATTTAAACCAGGAAAGAGGGGGTTTGCATGGTATCATTGAGAAAAAATAATTTACTTTTGGTAAAACCATCATTTTAATGGTGGCTATTCTACCCATGAGCGAAATGGGGAGAGAGCTCCATCTGGAAAGATCATCTTCTATTTTCTTTATAAGCTGAACATGATTTAATTTTATTAACTCTGACAGCCTAGGGGAGATGTTTATGCCTAAATATCTAATGTTCCCTGATTGTAATTGAGTATTGGTTATATTCCTAAAATTGCAGTTAACACACAGAACAGTGGATTTAGACCAATTAATAGAATAATCAGACAGAGATGAAAATCCCTCTATAAGTGCAATTGTCTGTGATAGTGAAGATCGTGAGTTCTGGAGGAAGAGGAGTACGTCATCCGCATAAAGACTAATTTTGTGCTCTAATATTTTACATTGTATACCTTTAATATTTTGATTTTGTCTAATAGCTGCTGCTAAAGGTTCAATAAATATTGCAAATAATGAGGGAGAGAGAGGGCAACCCTGTCTAGTGCCTCTTTGCAAGGTAAAACTTGTAGAGATTTGATCATTTGTCCTTACACGTGCCTTGGGAGAGCTGTATAATATTTTTATCCAGTCAATGAAAGATTCGCCAAATCCAAATTTATGCAAAGTTGCCAATAGAAACTTCCAATTTACCTTATCAAATGCTTTTTCCGCGTCTAAGGATATAATAGTAGTCTCCTGTTTATTGATACTCGAATAGTCTATAATATTTAATAATCTGCGAATATTAGTAGACGAATGTCTACCTTTAATGAAGCCTGTTTGATCCGGATGTATAATAGAAGGGGTGACTCTTTTCAGACGTTCAGTAATGGCCTTGCTAATTATTTTAAGGTCTACATTTATCAATGAAATTGGGCGGTAGCTCGATGGGAGCAAGGGATCCTTGTCCGGTTTTAATAAAAGACTAATATTAGCAGAGTTCATATTTAAGGGTAAGCTTTTATTTTCCCTAGCATTTAGAATCATTTTATAAAATGTTGGTGCTAATATACTCCAGAATTCCTTGTAAAATTCAGCTGGGAAACCATCTGGGCCCGGAGCTTTATTATTGGGCATATGTTGAAGAGCTTCATGGAGTTCTCCTATTGAGAGCGGTGAGTCTAAATTCATAACCTGTTCCTGATGTAACTTCGGCAGATTAATGTCTCCAAGAAACTCATTAATGGATTGATCAGATGGTTCAATTTGTGACGAGTATAATTTATAGTAAAAGTCTCTAAAGACTGAATTTATTAAACAGGGGTCATGTGTAACTCCCCCTGACTGGTCCTTAATGGATGTTATGGTTGTTTTTTCTTTGTTTATTTTTAATTGATTGGCTAAGTATTTTCCCGATCTGTTAGCATGTGCAAAGTTTTCCAGGCGAAGCCTTTGTACTAGAAACTGCGTTTTTGCGTCAATTATTTTATTTAATTCTATTTTAGTTTTCCTTATTCTGTTAAGGATACGTTCGTCTGCAGAGGTCTGGAAGGCCTCCTCTAGCGTCTTTATTTCACACTCTAATTCTTTTGTTTTTAAGTTGTCTTTTTTTTTCTTATTTGAAGAAAAGGAAATTATTTTGCCTCGCATTACTGCTTTTCCTGCTTCCCATAGAACGCTCGCTGATATTTCCGGCTGGTCGTTATTTTGTAAAAATATATCCCATTCTTTCTTAAAAAAATTAATAAAGTCGGGGTCTTTGAGCAATGATGTATTAAATCTCCAAACTTTGGAGGATGATACGCTCCCCCTCTTCCCCAGAGTGAAAGAAACAGGTGCGTGATCGCTAATAATGATTGGGTGAATTTGTGATTCTGAGATATCTCTCATCAGAGAGCTACTGACTAAAAAATAATCTAACCTAGAATATGAGTGATGAACGGCTGAGAAAAAAGTGTAGTTCCTAAGGGTTGGGTGTAGAGAGCGCCATGTATCGCAAAGACCCAGATCATTCATGTATTGCTTAACAATACTTGCTGACTGCCAACTCCTGTGTCCGCCTGCATTACTGAGCCTGTCCACTCCAGGGTCCAGAACCATGTTGAAGTCTCCTCCGATGATGACTGTGTTGTCTAGGTGAGCAGAAAGTGAGGTGAAAAAAGAGTGAAAAAACGAGGAGTCATCAACATTTGGACCATATACATTAGAAATACATAAATTCAAGCTTTGAATTTGCAAGACTAAAATTAAATATCTACCCTCTGAGTCAATGTGAGTGTCCTTTACGGTGAAATTTACTCTTTTATTAATGAGAATTGCTACCCCTCTTTGTCTGGAGTTGTAACAGGCGCAGAAAACATGCGGAAATTGTGCCGTGGCCAATGCATCTACCGAAGCTTTAACTAAATGAGTTTCTTGCAGTAGGACAATGTCTGCCTGCAGAGTTTGTATATGGTTAAGAAGTTTTAATCTCTTTGCCGTGTTCCCGGCTCCGTTTACGTTCCAGGTGACAAACTTTAATTTATCCATAATCCAATCATTGAAAGTAACATTATATGTAAGTGGTAATGTTGCATGAAAAGCTGTTGTATGTGTGTGTGCCATGTTATTCTAGATGTGTGAAATGTGTGTTTGTACCAATTTACCAAACCGAGAAAGAAAGTGCAGCAGAGTGGGACATAGAGGGAAAAAAGAAAAAAAAAGGGGAAAGGGAGTGAGGTGGGGGGGAGGGAGATAATTCTAAACATGATAGAAAAAGAAATAGAGAAAGTAAAAAAAAGAGAGAGAAAGGCAATCACCAGTGTGAGCCTATAACTTACCGAGACTAGCAGAGCAAGAATTATTAATACATTAATATATGCCGAGAATATTTTATGAAACTATATCTAATCTAATCACCAAGTGTTTATGTAACTATATCTAACCTAATCACCAGTTAGTAAGAAAGAAAGAGAGGAAAAGAAAGTAAATTTTGTACTCATCCTTTTTTAGAAGAGCCAGGGCGTGATGTTGGAGTCGCGGTACAGTTGTCCGTTCACGTACAGCTTGTCCACGGTGATGACAGCACGAGATCCCTCCGTCATGAACCTCCTCCGGACCGGGAAGAGGACTCGGCGACGGTCCAGGATCTCCCGGGGGAACTGGTCGTTCACGGAGAACGGCAATCCGCGTAGCTGTGGCCCCCTTCTTCTCACAAGCTCTTTGTCTTTATAGTGTTCGAATTTAGCAACAATGGGCCTGGGTCTCTGGGCTTCGGGTCTTCTTCCTCCTAGGCGATGGACGCGGTGAAACGTGATGGAGTTCGCCAGGTCTTCTGGAAGCTTCAGGTGGTTCCGGATGAAATCCTGGACGGATTGTTCAGGATCTTCATCAGGTTTTTCCGGGATCCCCGAGAACACCAAGTTGTCCCTCATGGAACGAGCTTGAAGGTCTAAAACGGCCTCCTTTAAAGATTTATTTTCATTTTGGAGTCGGCTAAAACCCTCTGACATGGATTTCATCGACTTCTTCAGATTGGTGTTTTCAGCCATCAATTTTTCCACCTGCTGGTTACCGTATTCCACAGCTTCTCTTAATGACTGGAATTCCTTGTGCAGGACTTCCACCAGGGATAAACGGGAGTCATGGGAGGCCAAGCGGGTGTCAATGGACCTCAGAATGTCCTCGGTGGTATTTCCTGGAGGAGAAATTGCTCCAGGGGAATCCTCAGGACGGCAACGCTTCGGCGTGGAGGAAGCGCCGGAGGACGCGCCCCCAGACTTCTTCACCATGACAAATCTCTCAAAATACTCGTCTATAGATGCGTCTAAAGATTCGCTTTGCTCCAGGTTGGGTTCGGAATTATATAATCTAACTATAAACTACCCTTTCGTTATTTTAAACTGAGAATATAATCGTTTTTAAAGCATTTATTGAAAACGAAAGTATTACCTCGCCATGTTGGATTCTGCTACCTCGTTCTCGCGATACTACCACATCTCGTGGTGCGTTCGCTGCTGCTGGGAATCTCTCCTCTGCTGCTGGGAATCTCCTCTGCTAAGAACAGGAAACCGAGGCTTCAATTCACTCACTCAGGTTCACCAAATTTGGACAACAGAAGTTTGGGAAAAGGTTGCCTGGTATGATGAGTCTCAATATCGGCTGCGACATTCTGATGGTATGGTCATAATTTGCCATCACAACATGAAAGCATGGATCCATCCTGCCTTGTATCAACGGTTCAGGCTGGTGGTGGTGGTGGTGTAACGGTTTGGGGGATATTTTTATGGCACACTACCAATTTAACATTGGGCCAATGCCACAGCCTACCTGAGTATTGTTGCCGACCATGTCCATCCCTTTATGACCGCAGTGTACCCATTTTCTGATGGCTACTTCCAGCAGGATAACGCGACGTGTCATAAAGCCCGAATCATCTCAGAACGGTTTGTTGAACATGACAATGAGTTCACTGTCCTCAAATGGCCTCCACAGTCACCAGATCTCAAACCAATAGAACACCTTTGGAATGTGGTGGAACGGGAGATTCACATCATGGATGTGCAGCCGACAAATCTGCAGCAACTGCGTGATGCCATCATGTCAATATGGACCAAATTCTCTGAGGAATGTTTCCAGTACCTTGTTAAATCAATGCCACGAAGGATTAAGGCAGTTCTGAAGGGAAAAGGGCGTCCAACCCGGTACTAGCAAGGTGTACCTATTAAAGTGACCATTGATTGTATATAGACTCATGTCTAACCTTCAGGACCCCATTGTTCAAAAGCAATCCAGCAAGATTGATCCAGTGGGGCTCAAAGAAGCAGGATCCTGAAATCTGGTTGTTTCAAGTAAAGGTGAATAAGTATATATCCAGTTTACAATCAGCCCATGGATTTAAACGCTTTATTCTGGCTAATCAAATTTACCCTCTCTGTTTAAAGGTTAGGAGGAGTTATGCAACATTGCCACCTTCGGAATTTCACGCAGACAGTCCAGGTAATAATTCACCCTGAAGTCAAGAAAAGCACTGATGTCCAAGTTAATTCAAAACAGAGCAAAGCAAAGCAGCAGCATTGTTGAGGTTAGGGTCCCCCAGCATCTAGTCATCTAGTCCTGCATTTTGCTGCAAAGCGGACAGACAAACCTCAGTCCCATTGAAAACCGGATTTGCCCTGTGTTGCGGAAATTATGACGTTTATGTGCCAAATCTGTGCGATGGTGGTATAGTGGTGAGCATAGCTGCCTTCCAAGCAGTTGACCCGGGTTCGATTCCCGGCCATCGCAGCACTACATTTGTGAAAAATCTGAATTTTCACAGTTCATCAGAGTTCGTTCTCTGGATTTCGTAACTCTTAGAACTTCCTGTCTTCGTGTCTTCAAGACAACCCCCTGAAGGGGATGTAGCTCAGTGGTAGAGCGCATGCTTTGCATGTATGAGGCCCCGGGTTCAATCCCCGGCATCTCCATTATTTGTGTTAATAAACCACACGACGTAAGAAAGAGTAATCAGCAACACTGATTGTTCCATAAAGGATGAATTATGTTCACAGTTAGACAAACTCACAAGATGAATTGGTCTTGGTGCTTGCTATTGAACATCAATGCCTTCAAAAAGCTTTAATGGTCATGAGGAATATATATGGGACACATACATATGTATGCATTTACACTCACCGGCCACTTTATTAGGCAAAATAACTGCTCCAACTGCTCTTCGACGAAAACTTCTAACCAGCCAATCACATGGCAGCAAATCAACGCAATTAGGCACGTAGACATGGTCAAGAGAATCTCCTGTAGTTCAAACCAAACATCCGAATGAGGAGTACAGTGAGTTAAGTGACTTTGAACGTGGCATGGTTATTGGTAACAGACGGGCTGGTCTGAGTATTTCAGAACCTGCCGATCTACTGGGATTTTCCCGCAAAAACCTTTCTGGGGTTCACAGAGAGTCGTCGGAAAAAGAGAAAATATCCAGTGGGCGGTAGTTCCTTGGGGGCAAATGCCTTGTGGATGTCAGAGGTCAGAAGAGAATGGCTAGACTGGTTGTAGCTGATAGAAAGGCAACAGTAACTCAAATAACCACTGGTTACAACCGAGGTATGCCGAAGGGCATCTCTGAATGCACAACACATCGAACCTTGAGGCGGATGGGCCACAGCAGCAGAACCACACTGGGTACCACTCCTGTCAGCTAAGAACAGGAAACCGAGGCTTCAATTCACTCACTCAGGTTCACCAAATTTGGACAACAGAAGTTTGGAAAAAGGTTGCCTGGTATGATGAGTCTCAATATCGGCTGCGACATTCTGATGGTATGGTCAGAATTTGCCATCACAACATGAAAGCATGGATCCATCCTGCCTTGTATCAACGGTTCAGGCTGGTGGTGGTGGTGGTGGTGTAACGGTTTGGGGGATATTTTTATGGCACACTACCAATTTAACATTGGGCCAATGCCACAGCCTACCTGAGTATTGTTGCCGACCATGTCCATCCCTTTATGACCGCAGTGTACCCATTTTCTGATGGCTACTTCCAGCAGGATAACGCGACGTGTCATAAAGCCCGAATCATCTCAGAACGGTTTGTTGAACATGACAATGAGTTCACTGTCCTCAAATGGCCTCCACAGTCACCAGATCTCAAACCAATAGAACACCTTTGGAATGTGGTGGAACGGGAGATTCACATCATGGATGTGCAGCCGACAAATCTGCAGCAACTGCGTGATGCCATCATGTCAATATGGACCAAATTCTCTGAGGAATGTTTCCAGTACCTTGTTAAATCAATGCCACGAAGGATTAAGGCAGTTCTGAAGGGAAAAGGGCGTCCAACCCGGTACTAGCAAGGTGTACCTATTAAAGTGACCATTGATTGTATATAGGCCCAATCCCAAACTCCACCCTAAACCCTCAAACCCTGAGCCCTCACAGACTTTCAGTGACGTCAGCGTCACGTGATCAAGTGTGAGAGGGTGTGAGGGCTCCAAATGGTATAAATAGGAATGGGACACACTTAGCAGAAACCGGAAACAAGTCAGATAAAAACGTCTGTTTTTTTGGGGGTTTTTTTCAATAAACTTTATTTAAAATTTCAATTTACAAAATTCCTAGTCAGATCAAAATGTTACGTACCGGTATTATAAGTTTGGGAATGATCATCCGGATGTTTGAAAACAAAGTGGAAGCCTATATAAAGGAGCATAAAATTCAACAAAGAACACAATTTAAACATGCGCACAGTACAATATGTATTTCCTTGTTAACATTGTCTTTCTTTCAATCTACCCATACCAGCACATCCAGTATGCCAGGATCAATCGCAGAGTAATTTCTTTTTTGTAAGCGCGTGTAAACTGAGTTAAATATTCCAGCTGTGTTATGACCATCTAATATTACTTCCATTTTTCAGCATGATGTCATTTCATTTTTGTAAGAGAGCGTATAAATTGATGGTAACCTGAGCTAAATATTACAGTTATCTTATTACTATTTACTGCAACGTTTTTTGTTCAACTTGCTGAAATTGTTTAAATTTTGTGGTCATAAATAAATGAATAACCAAATTACTGCCTGACTTGTTTGTGTTGGATCTAAAACTATCTTGCTAGTATTTACATGTATGCATTTCTGTTAACATAGGGAATCTTAATTCAAACATTGTACTCAGATTAAAGAAAAGCAAGTCTTGTTTATTCAACTGAGGATTTGTCTAATACAGTGCTTCTCAATCCTGGTCCTGGTCCCTGTCCTGCATGTTTTAGATGTTTCCCTGCACCAACACAGCTGATTCTAATTAAAGGTCCTCATTAGCTTGTCACCAAGGTCTGCACAGCTCTGTTGATGACACAGGTACATTTATCACGGTGTGCTGAAGCAGGGTAGCATCTAAAACATGCAGGACTGGGGCCCACGAGGAACAGGATTGAAAAACACTGGTCTAATATAAAATGAAAACAAATGAAATTGAACCTCAAATTATGAATGAAAAAATTTGTCCTCCATCTTCCCACAAATGTCAATTAACTTAGATAACTGGTCATCCCTCTTCCTTTCCCTCTCCTCCTCCTTTTCATCCAGCTCCCTCAGCCTCTTTTCCTGTCTTTAGTGTTGAAGAAAGTCCAAAACTTCATTTGTCCTTTTTTTGGATTTCTTTCCTCCGTTTGAATGAATGAATGAGTGAATGAAAAACTTTATTTCGAACATGCTCAAAAAAAGAAAAGAGGAAAAAAAAAAAAAAAAAAAAAAATATATATATATATATTTTTTTTTTAATTTATATATATATATATATATATATATATATATATATATATATATATATATATATATATATATATATATATATATATATATAGACCAAAGAACAATAGTTAAATAATATGTTTGTTGGTCGCTCCCTGTTTGTAAAGGAAATAATAGGGCCGTTGAAAAATCATCACGGGACAACAGTTTCTGAATTTAAATCACCAGTGATATGTATTTATATTTACAGGTGAACTTTCTTCTCGCAGTCTCACATGGTTCCTTTTCCTCCGCCCCCTGTTTTGTTTACATTCTCCCTGGTAACCTCCTTTCATGTCACAACGCAATGAACTGTGGGTAATTCCCTTTCCCAGAGTGTGCTGGGATGCTGACTTGCGGGAAGGGGGCAGTAAGGGCTCAAAATGGCTGCCGGGAGCCCTCGCGCACTTAACCACTTGAGGAATGGGACAGCCTTAAGCCCTTACGCAAGGTGCGGGAGCGCGCACGTAAGTCTACGAGTCTGCGAGGGTGGAGATTGGGATTGGGCCATAGACTCATGTCTAACCTTCAGGACCCCATTGTTCAAAAGCAATCCAGCAAGATTGATCCAGTGGGGCTCAAAGAAGCAGGATCCTGAAATCTGGTTGTTTCAAGTAAAGGTGAATAAGTATATATCCAGTTTACAATCAGCCCATGGATTTAAACGCTTTATTCTGGCTAATCAAATTTACCCTCTCTGTTTAAAGGTTAGGAGGAGTTATGCAACATTGCCACCTTCGGAATTTCACGCAGACAGTCCAGGTAATAATTCACCCTGAAGTCAAGAAAAGCACTGATGTCCAAGTTAATTCAAAACAGAGCAAAGCAAAGCAGCAGCATTGTTGAGGTTAGGGTCCCCCAGCATCTAGTCATCTAGTCCTGCATTTTGCTGCAAAGCGGACAGACAAACCTCAGTCCCATTGAAAACCGGATTTGCCCTGTGTTGCGGAAATTATGACGTTTATGTGCCAAATCTGTGCGATGGTGGTATAGTGGTGAGCATAGCTGCCTTCCAAGCAGTTGACCCGGGTTGGATTCCCGGCCATCGCAGCACTACTTTTGTGAAAAATCTGAATTTTCACAGTTCATCAGAGTTCGTTCTCTGGATTTCGTAACTCTTAGAACTTCCTGTCTTCGTGTCTTCAAGACAACCCCCTGAAGGGGATGTAGCTCAGTGGTAGAGCGCATGCTTTGCATGTATGAGGCCCCGGGTTCAATCCCCGGCATCTCCATTATTTGTGTTAATAAACCACACGACGTAAGAAAGAGTAATCAGCAACACTGATTGTTCCATAAAGGATGAATTATGTTCACAGTTAGACAAACTCACAAGATGAATTGGTCTTGGTGCTTGCTATTGAACATCAATGCCTTCAAAAAGCTTTAATGGTCATGAGGAATATATATGGGACACATACATATGTATGCATTTACACTCACCGGCCACTTTATTAGGTAAAATAACTGCTCCAACTGCTCTTCGACGAAAACTTCTAACCAGCCAATCACATGGCAGCAAATCAACGCAATTAGGCACGTAGACATGGTCAAGAGAATCTCCTGTAGTTCAAACCAAACATCCGAATGAGGAGTACAGTGAGTTAAGTGACTTTGAACGTGGCATGGTTATTGGTAACAGACGGGCTGGTCTGAGTATTTCAGAACCTGCCGATCTACTGGGATTTTCCCGCAAAAACCTTTCTGGGGTTCACAGAGAGTCGTCGGAAAAAGAGAAAATATCCAGTGGGCGGTAGTTCCTTGGGGGCAAATGCCTTGTGGATGTCAGAGGTCAGAAGAGAATGGCTAGACTGGTTGTAGCTGATAGAAAGGCAACAGTAACTCAAATAACCACTGGTTACAACCGAGGTATGCCGAAGGGCATCTCTGAATGCACAACACATCGAACCTTGAGGCGGATGGGCCACAGCAGCAGAACCACACTGGGTACCACTCCTGTCAGCTAAGAACAGGAAACCGAGGCTTCAATTCACTCACTCAGGTTCACCAAATTTGGACAACAGAAGTTTGGAAAAAGGTTGCCTGGTATGATGAGTCTCAATATCGGCTGCGACATTCTGATGGTATGGTCAGAATTTGCCATCACAACATGAAAGCATGGATCCATCCTGCCTTGTATCAACGGTTCAGGCTGGTGGTGGTGGTGGTGGTGTAACGGTTTGGGGGATATTTTTATGGCACACTACCAATTTAACATTGGGCCAATGCCACAGCCTACCTGAGTATTGTTGCCGACCATGTCCATCCCTTTATGACCGCAGTGTACCCATTTTCTGATGGCTACTTCCAGCAGGATAACGCGACGTGTCATAAAGCCCGAATCATCTCAGAACGGTTTGTTGAACATGACAATGAGTTCACTGTCCTCAAATGGCCTCCACAGTCACCAGATCTCAAACCAATAGAACACCTTTGGAATGTGGTGGAACGGGAGATTCACATCATGGATGTGCAGCCGACAAATCTGCAGCAACTGCGTGATGCCATCATGTCAATATGGACCAAATTCTCTGAGGAATGTTTCCAGTACTTTGTTAAATCAATGCCACGAAGGATTAAGGCAGTTCTGAAGGGAAAAGGGCGTCCAACCCGGTACTAGCAAGGTGTACCTATTAAAGTGACCATTGATTGTATATAGACTCATGTCTAACCTTCAGGACCCCATTGTTCAAAAGCAATCCAGCAAGATTGATCCAGTGGGGCTCAAAGAAGCAGGATCCTGAAATCTGGTTGTTTCAAGTAAAGGTGAATAAGTATATATCCAGTTTACAATCAGCCCATGGATTTAAACGCTTTATTCTGGCTAATCAAATTTACCCTCTCTGTTTAAAGGTTAGGAGGAGTTATGCAACATTGCCACCTTCGGAATTTCACGCAGACAGTCCAGGTAATAATTCACCCTGAAGTCAAGAAAAGCACTGATGTCCAAGTTAATTCAAAACAGAGCAAAGCAAAGCAGCAGCATTGTTGAGGTTAGGGTCCCCCAGCATCTAGTCATCTAGTCCTGCATTTTGCTGCAAAGCGGACAGACAAACCTCAGTCCCATTGAAAACCGGATTTGCCCTGTGTTGCGGAAATTATGACGTTTATGTGCCAAATCTGTGCGATGGTGGTATAGTGGTGAGCATAGCTGCCTTCCAAGCAGTTGACCCGGGTTCGATTCCCGGCCATCGCAGCACTACTTTTGTGAAAAATCTGAATTTTCACAGTTCATCAGAGTTTGTTCTCTGGATTTCGTAACTCTTAGAACTTCCTGTCTTCGTGTCTTCAAGACAACCCCCTGAAGGGGATGTAGCTCAGTGGTAGAGCGCATGCTTTGCATGTATGAGGCCCCGGGTTCAATCCCCGGCATCTCCATTATTTGTGTTAATAAACCACACGACGTAAGAAAGAGTAATCAGCAACACTGATTGTTCCATAAAGGATGAATTATGTTCACAGTTAGACAAACTCACAAGATGAATTGGTCTTGGTGCTTGCTATTGAACATCAATGCCTTCAAAAAGCTTTAATGGTCATGAGGAATATATATGGGACACATACATATGTATGCATTTACACTCACCGGCCACTTTATTAGGTAAAATAACTGCTCCAACTGCTCTTCGACGAAAACTTCTAACCAGCCAATCACATGGCAGCAAATCAACGCAATTAGGCACGTAGACATGGTCAAGAGAATCTCCTGTAGTTCAAACCAAACATCCGAATGAGGAGTACAGTGAGTTAAGTGACTTTGAACGTGGCATGGTTATTGGTAACAGACGGGCTGGTCTGAGTATTTCAGAACCTGCCGATCTACTGGGATTTTCCCGCAAAAACCTTTCTGGGGTTCACAGAGAGTCGTCGGAAAAAGAGAAAATATCCAGTGGGCGGTAGTTCCTTGGGGGCAAATGCCTTGTGGATGTCAGAGGTCAGAAGAGAATGGCTAGACTGGTTGTAGCTGATAGAAAGGCAACAGTAACTCAAATAACCACTGGTTACAACCGAGGTATGCCGAAGGGCATCTCTGAATGCACAACACATCGAACCTTGAGGCGGATGGGCCACAGCAGCAGAACCACACTGGGTACCACTCCTGTCAGCTAAGAACAGGAAACCGAGGCTTCAATTCACTCACTCAGGTTCACCAAATTTGGACAACAGAAGTTTGGAAAAAGGTTGCCTGGTATGATGAGTCTCAATATCGGCTGCGACATTCTGATGGTATGGTCAGAATTTGGCATCACAACATGAAAGCATGGATCCATCCTGCCTTGTATCAACGGTTCAGGCTGGTGGTGGTGGTGGTGGTGTAACGGTTTGGGGGATATTTTTATGGCACACTACCAATTTAACATTGGGCCAATGCCACAGCCTACCTGAGTATTGTTGCCGACCATGTCCATCCCTTTATGACCGCAGTGTACCCATTTTCTGATGGCTACTTCCAGCAGGATAACGCGACGTGTCATAAAGCCCGAATCATCTCAGAACGGTTTGTTGAACATGACAATGAGTTCACTGTCCTCAAATGGCCTCCACAGTCACCAGATCTCAAACCAATAGAACACCTTTGGAATGTGGTGGAACGGGAGATTCACATCATGGATGTGCAGCCGACAAATCTGCAGCAACTGCGTGATGCCATCATGTCAATATGGACCAAATTCTCTGAGGAATGTTTCCAGTACCTTGTTAAATCAATGCCACGAAGGATTAAGGCAGTTCTGAAGGGAAAAGGGCGTCCAACCCGGTACTAGCAAGGTGTACCTATTAAAGTGACCATTGATTGTATATAGACTCATGTCTAACCTTCAGGACCCCATTGTTCAAAAGCAATCCAGCAAGATTGATCCAGTGGGGCTCAAAGAAGCAGGATCCTGAAATCTGGTTGTTTCAAGTAAAGGTGAATAAGTATATATCCAGTTTACAATCAGCCCATGGATTTAAACGCTTTATTCTGGCTAATCAAATTTACCCTCTCTGTTTAAAGGTTAGGAGGAGTTATGCAACATTGCCACCTTCGGAATTTCACGCAGACAGTCCAGGTAATAATTCACCCTGAAGTCAAGAAAAGCACTGATGTCCAAGTTAATTCAAAACAGAGCAAAGCAAAGCAGCAGCATTGTTAGGGTTAGGGTTGCTGCAAAGCGGACAGACAAACCTCAGTCCCATTGAAAACCGGATTTGCCCTGTGTTGCGGAAATTATGACGTTTATGTGCCAAATCTGTGCGATGGTGGTATAGTGGTGAGCATAGCTGCCTTCCAAGCAGTTGACCCGGGTTCGATTCCCGGCCATCGCAGCACTACTTTTGTGAGAAATCTGAATTTTCACAGTTCATCAGAGTTCGTTCTCTGGATTTCGTAACTCTTAGAACTTCCTGTCTTCGTGTCTTCAAGACAACCCCCTGAAGGGGATGTAGCTCAGTGGTAGAGCGCATGCTTTGCATGTATGAGGCCCCGGGTTCAATCCCCGGCATCTCCATTATTTGTGTTAATAAACCACACGACGTAAGAAAGAGTAATCAGCAACACTGATTGTTCCATAAAGGATGAATTATGTTCACAGTTAGACAAACTCACAAGATGAATTGGTCTTGGTGCTTGCTATTGAACATCAATGCCTTCAAAAAGCTTTAATGGTCATGAGGAATATATATGGGACACATACATATGTATGCATTTACACTCACCGGCCACTTTATTAGGTAAAATAACTGCTCCAACTGCTCTTCGACGAAAACTTCTAACCAGCCAATCACATGGCAGCAAATCAACGCAATTAGGCACGTAGACATGGTCAAGAGAATCTCCTGTAGTTCAAACCAAACATCCGAATGAGGAGTACAGTGAGTTAAGTGACTTTGAACGTGGCATGGTTATTGGTAACAGACGGGCTGGTCTGAGTATTTCAGAACCTGCCGATCTACTGGGATTTTCCCGCAAAAACCTTTCTGGGGTTCACAGAGAGTCGTCGGAAAAAGAGAAAATATCCAGTGGGCGGTAGTTCCTTGGGGGCAAATGCCTTGTGGATGTCAGAGGTCAGAAGAGAATGGCTAGACTGGTTGTAGCTGATAGAAAGGCAACAGTAACTCAAATAACCACTGGTTACAACCGAGGTATGCCGAAGGGCATCTCTGAATGCACAACACATCGAACCTTGAGGCGGATGGGCCACAGCAGCAGAACCACACTGGGTACCACTCCTGTCAGCTAAGAACAGGAAACCGAGGCTTCAATTCACTCACTCAGGTTCACCAAATTTGGACAACAGAAGTTTGGAAAAAGGTTGCCTGGTATGATGAGTCTCAATATCGGCTGCGACATTCTGATGGTATGGTCAGAATTTGGCATCACAACATGAAAGCATGGATCCATCCTGCCTTGTATCAACGGTTCAGGCTGGTGGTGGTGGTGGTGGTGTAACGGTTTGGGGGATATTTTTATGGCACACTACCAATTTAACATTGGGCCAATGCCACAGCCTACCTGAGTATTGTTGCCGACCATGTCCATCCCTTTATGACCGCAGTGTACCCATTTTCTGATGGCTACTTCCAGCAGGATAACGCGACGTGTCATAAAGCCCGAATCATCTCAGAACGGTTTGTTGAACATGACAATGAGTTCACTGTCCTCAAATGGCCTCCACAGTCACCAGATCTCAAACCAATAGAACACCTTTGGAATGTGGTGGAACGGGAGATTCACATCATGGATGTGCAGCCGACAAATCTGCAGCAACTGCGTGATGCCATCATGTCAATATGGACCAAATTCTCTGAGGAATGTTTCCAGTACCTTGTTAAATCAATGCCACGAAGGATTAAGGCAGTTCTGAAGGGAAAAGGGCGTCCAACCCGGTACTAGCAAGGTGTACCTATTAAAGTGACCATTGATTGTATATAGACTCATGTCTAACCTTCAGGACCCCATTGTTCAAAAGCAATCCAGCAAGATTGATCCAGTGGGGCTCAAAGAAGCAGGATCCTGAAATCTGGTTGTTTCAAGTAAAGGTGAATAAGTATATATCCAGTTTACAATCAGCCCATGGATTTAAACGCTTTATTCTGGCTAATCAAATTTACCCTCTCTGTTTAAAGGTTAGGAGGAGTTATGCAACATTGCCACCTTCGGAATTTCACGCAGACAGTCCAGGTAATAATTCACCCTGAAGTCAAGAAAAGCACTGATGTCCAAGTTAATTCAAAACAGAGCAAAGCAAAGCAGCAGCATTGTTGAGGTTAGGGTCCCCCAGCATCTAGTCATCTAGTCCTGCATTTTGCTGCAAAGCGGACAGACAAACCTCAGTCCCATTGAAAACCGGATTTGCCCTGTGTTGCGGAAATTATGACGTTTATGTGCCAAATCTGTGCGATGGTGGTATAGTGGTGAGCATAGCTGCCTTCCAAGCAGTTGACCCGGGTTCGATTCCCGGCCATCGCAGCACTACTTTTGTGAAAAATCTGAATTTTCACAGTTCATCAGAGTTTGTTCTCTGGATTTCGTAACTCTTAGAACTTCCTGTCTTCGTGTCTTCAAGACAACCCCCTGAAGGGGATGTAGCTCAGTGGTAGAGCGCATGCTTTGCATGTATGAGGCCCCGGGTTCAATCCCCGGCATCTCCATTATTTGTGTTAATAAACCACACGACGTAAGAAAGAGTAATCAGCAACACTGATTGTTCCATAAAGGATTAATTATGTTCACAGTTAGACAAACTCACAAGATGAATTGGTCTTGGTGCTTGCTATTGAACATCAATGCCTTCAAAAAGCTTTAATGGTCATGAGGAATATATATGGGACACATACATATGTATGCATTTACACTCACCGGCCACTTTATTAGGTAAAATAACTGCTCCAACTGCTCTTCGACGAAAACTTCTAACCAGCCAATCACATGGCAGCAAATCAACGCAATTAGGCACGTAGACATGGTCAAGAGAATCTCCTGTAGTTCAAACCAAACATCCGAATGAGGAGTACAGTGAGTTAAGTGACTTTGAACGTGGCATGGTTATTGGTAACAGACGGGCTGGTCTGAGTATTTCAGAACCTGCCGATCTACTGGGATTTTCCCGCAAAAACCTTTCTGGGGTTCACAGAGAGTCGTCGGAAAAAGAGAAAATATCCAGTGGGCGGTAGTTCCTTGGGGGCAAATGCCTTGTGGATGTCAGAGGTCAGAAGAGAATGGCTAGACTGGTTGTAGCTGATAGAAAGGCAACAGTAACTCAAATAACCACTGGTTACAACCGAGGTATGCCGAAGGGCATCTCTGAATGCACAACACATCGAACCTTGAGGCGGATGGGCCACAGCAGCAGAACCACACTGGGTACCACTCCTGTCAGCTAAGAACAGGAAACCGAGGCTTCAATTCACTCACTCAGGTTCACCAAATTTGGACAACAGAAGTTTGGAAAAAGGTTGCCTGGTATGATGAGTCTCAATATCGGCTGCGACATTCTGATGGTATGGTCAGAATTTGCCATCACAACATGAAAGCATGGATCCATCCTGCCTTGTATCAACGGTTCAGGCTGGTGGTGGTGGTGGTGGTGTAACGGTTTGGGGGATATTTTTATGGCACACTACCAATTTAACATTGGGCCAATGCCACAGCCTACCTGAGTATTGTTGCCGACCATGTCCATCCCTTTATGACCGCAGTGTACCCATTTTCTGATGGCTACTTCCAGCAGGATAACGCGACGTGTCATAAAGCCTGAATCATCTCAGAACGGTTTGTTGAACATGACAATGAGTTCACTGTCCTCAAATGGCCTCCACAGTCACCAGATCTCAAACCAATAGAACACCTTTGGAATGTGGTGGAACGGGAGATTCACATCATGGATGTGCAGCCGACAAATCTGCAGCAACTGCGTGATGCCATCATGTCAATATGGACCAAATTCTCTGAGGAATGTTTCCAGTACCTTGTTAAATCAATGCCACGAAGGATTAAGGCAGTTCTGAAGGGAAAAGGGCGTCCAACCCGGTACTAGCAAGGTGTACCTATTAAAGTGACCATTGATTGTATATAGACTCATGTCTAACCTTCAGGACCCCATTGTTCAAAAGCAATCCAGCAAGATTGATCCAGTGGGGCTCAAAGAAGCAGGATCCTGAAATCTGGTTGTTTCAAGTAAAGGTGAATAAGTATATATCCAGTTTACAATCAGCCCATGGATTTAAACGCTTTATTCTGGCTAATCAAATTTACCCTCTCTGTTTAAAGGTTAGGAGGAGTTATGCAACATTGCCACCTTCGGAATTTCACGCAGACAGTCCAGGTAATAATTCACCCTGAAGTCAAGAAAAGCACTGATGTCCAAGTTAATTCAAAACAGAGCAAAGCAAAGCAGCAGCATTGTTGAGGTTAGGGTCCCCCAGCATCTAGTCATCTAGTCCTGCATTTTGCTGCAAAGCGGACAGACAAACCTCAGTCCCATTGAAACCGAATTTGCCCTGTGTTGCGGAAATTATGACGTTTATGTGCCAAATCTGTGCGATGGTGGTATAGTGGTGAGCATAGCTGCCTTCCAAGCAGTTGACCCGGGTTCGATTCCCGGCCATCGCAGCACTACTTTTGTGAAAAATCTGAATTTTCACAGTTCATCAGAGTTCGTTCTCTGGATTTCGTAACTCTTAGAACTTCCTGTCTTCGTGTCTTCAAGACAACCCCCTGAAGGGGATCTAGCTCAGTGGTAGAGCGCATGCTTTGCATGTATGAGGCCCCGGGTTCAATCCCCGGCATCTCCATTATTTGTGTTAATAAACCACACGACGTAAGAAAGAGTAATCAGCAACACTGATTGTTCCATAAAGGATGAATTATGTTCACAGTTAGACAAACTCACAAGATGAATTGGTCTTGGTGCTTGCTATTGAACATCAATGCCTTCAAAAAGCTTTAATGGTCATGAGGAATATATATGGGACACATACATATGTATGCATTTACACTCACCGGCCACTTTATTAGGTAAAATAACTGCTCCAACTGCTCTTCGACGAAAACTTCTAACCAGCCAATCACATGGCAGCAAATCAACGCAATTAGGCACGTAGACATGGTCAAGAGAATCTCCTGTAGTTCAAACCAAACATCCGAATGAGGAGTACAGTGAGTTAAGTGACTTTGAACGTGGCATGGTTATTGGTAACAGACGGGCTGGTCTGAGTATTTCAGAACCTGCCGATCTACTGGGATTTTCCCGCAAAAACCTTTCTGGGGTTCACAGAGAGTCGTCGGAAAAAGAGAAAATATCCAGTGGGCGGTAGTTCCTTGGGGGCAAATGCCTTGTGGATGTCAGAGGTCAGAAGAGAATGGCTAGACTGGTTGTAGCTGATAGAAAGGCAACAGTAACTCAAATAACCACTGGTTACAACCGAGGTATGCCGAAGGGCATCTCTGAATGCACAACACATCGAACCTTGAGGCGGATGGGCCACAGCAGCAGAACCACACTGGGTACCACTCCTGTCAGCTAAGAACAGGAAACCGAGGCTTCAATTCACTCACTCAGGTTCACCAAATTTGGACAACAGAAGTTTGGAAAAAGGTTGCCTGGTATGATGAGTCTCAATATCGGCTGCGACATTCTGATGGTATGGTCAGAATTTGGCATCACAACATGAAAGCATGGATCCATCCTGCCTTGTATCAACGGTTCAGGCTGGTGGTGGTGGTGGTGGTGTAACGGTTTGGGGGATATTTTTATGGCACACTACCAATTTAACATTGGGCCAATGCCACAGCCTACCTGAGTATTGTTGCCGACCATGTCCATCCCTTTATGACCGCAGTGTACCCATTTTCTGATGGCTACTTCCAGCAGGATAACGCGACGTGTCATAAAGCCCGAATCATCTCAGAACGGTTTGTTGAACATGACAATGAGTTCACTGTCCTCAAATGGCCTCCACAGTCACCAGATCTCAAACCAATAGAACACCTTTGGAATGTGGTGGAACGGGAGATTCACATCATGGATGTGCAGCCGACAAATCTGCAGCAACTGCGTGATGCCATCATGTCAATATGGACCAAATTCTCTGAGGAATGTTTCCAGTACCTTGTTAAATCAATGCCACGAAGGATTAAGGCAGTTCTGAAGGGAAAAGGGCGTCCAACCCGGTACTAGCAAGGTGTACCTATTAAAGTGACCATTGATTGTATATAGACTCATGTCTAACCTTCAGGACCCCATTGTTCAAAAGCAATCCAGCAAGATTGATCCAGTGGGGCTCAAAGAAGCAGGATCCTGAAATCTGGTTGTTTCAAGTAAAGGTGAATAAGTATATATCCAGTTTACAATCAGCCCATGGATTTAAACGCTTTATTCTGGCTAATCAAATTTACCCTCTCTGTTTAAAGGTTAGGAGGAGTTATGCAACATTGCCACCTTCGGAATTTCACGCAGACAGTCCAGGTAATAATTCACCCTGAAGTCAAGAAAAGCACTGATGTCCAAGTTAATTCAAAACAGAGCAAAGCAAAGCAGCAGCATTGTTGAGGTTAGGGTCCCCCAGCATCTAGTCATCTAGTCCTGCATTTTGCTGCAAAGCGGACAGACAAACCTCAGTCCCATTGAAAACCAGATTTGCCCTGTGTTGCGGAAATTATGACGTTTATGTGCCAAATCTGTGCGATGGTGGTATAGTGGTGAGCATAGCTGCCTTCCAAGCAGTTGACCCGGGTTCGATTCCCGGCCATCGCAGCACTACTTTTGTGAAAAATCTGAATTTTCACAGTTCATCAGAGTTTGTTCTCTGGATTTCGTAACTCTTAGAACTTCCTGTCTTCGTGTCTTCAAGACAACCCCCTGAAGGGGATGTAGCTCAGTGGTAGAGCGCATGCTTTGCATGTATGAGGCCCCGGGTTCAATCCCCGGCATCTCCATTATTTGTGTTAATAAACCACACGACGTAAGAAAGAGTAATCAGCAACACTGATTGTTCCATAAAGGATTAATTATGTTCACAGTTAGACAAACTCACAAGATGAATTGGTCTTGGTGCTTGCTATTGAACATCAATGCCTTCAAAAAGCTTTAATGGTCATGAGGAATATATATGGGACACATACATATGTATGCATTTACACTCACCGGCCACTTTATTAGGTAAAATAACTGCTCCAACTGCTCTTCGACGAAAACTTCTAACCAGCCAATCACATGGCAGCAAATCAACGCAATTAGGCACGTAGACATGGTCAAGAGAATCTCCTGTAGTTCAAACCAAACATCCGAATGAGGAGTACAGTGAGTTAAGTGACTTTGAACGTGGCATGGTTATTGGTAACAGACGGGCTGGTCTGAGTATTTCAGAACCTGCCGATCTACTGGGATTTTCCCGCAAAAACCTTTCTGGGGTTCACAGAGAGTCGTCGGAAAAAGAGAAAATATCCAGTGGGCGGTAGTTCCTTGGAGGCAAATGCCTTGTGGATGTCAGAGGTCAGAAGAGAATGGCTAGACTGGTTGTAGCTGATAGAAAGGCAACAGTAACTCAAATAACCACTGGTTACAACCGAGGTATGCCGAAGGGCATCTCTGAATGCACAACACATCGAACCTTGAGGCGGATGGGCCACAGCAGCAGAACCACACTGGGTACCACTCCTGTCAGCTAAGAACAGGAAACCGAGGCTTCAATTCACTCACTCAGGTTCACCAAATTTGGACAACAGAAGTTTGGAAAAAGGTTGCCTGGTATGATGAGTCTCAATATCGGCTGCGACATTCTGATGGTATGGTCAGAATTTGCCATCACAACATGAAAGCATGGATCCATCCTGCCTTGTATCAACGGTTCAGGCTGGTGGTGGTGGTGGTGGTGTAACGGTTTGGGGGATATTTTTATGGCACACTACCAATTTAACATTGGGCCAATGCCACAGCCTACCTGAGTATTGTTGCCGACCATGTCCATCCCTTTATGACCGCAGTGTACCCATTTTCTGATGGCTACTTCCAGCAGGATAACGCGACGTGTCATAAAGCCTGAATCATCTCAGAACGGTTTGTTGAACATGACAATGAGTTCACTGTCCTCAAATGGCCTCCACAGTCACCAGATCTCAAACCAATAGAACACCTTTGGAATGTGGTGGAACGGGAGATTCACATCATGGATGTGCAGCCGACAAATCTGCAGCAACTGCGTGATGCCATCATGTCAATATGGACCAAATTCTCTGAGGAATGTTTCCAGTACCTTGTTAAATCAATGCCACGAAGGATTAAGGCAGTTCTGAAGGGAAAAGGGCGTCCAACCCGGTACTAGCAAGGTGTACCTATTAAAGTGACCATTGATTGTATATAGACTCATGTCTAACCTTCAGGACCCCATTGTTCAAAAGCAATCCAGCAAGATTGATCCAGTGGGGCTCAAAGAAGCAGGATCCTGAAATCTGGTTGTTTCAAGTAAAGGTGAATAAGTATATATCCAGTTTACAATCAGCCCATGGATTTAAACGCTTTATTCTGGCTAATCAAATTTACCCTCTCTGTTTAAAGGTTAGGAGGAGTTATGCAACATTGCCACCTTCGGAATTTCACGCAGACAGTCCAGGTAATAATTCACCCTGAAGTCAAGAAAAGCACTGATGTCCAAGTTAATTCAAAACAGAGCAAAGCAAAGCAGCAGCATTGTTGAGGTTAGGGTCCCCCAGCATCTAGTCATCTAGTCCTGCATTTTGCTGCAAAGCGGACAGACAAACCTCAGTCCCATTGAAACCGAATTTGCCCTGTGTTGCGGAAATTATGACGTTTATGTGCCAAATCTGTGCGATGGTGGTATAGTGGTGAGCATAGCTGCCTTCCAAGCAGTTGACCCGGGTTCGATTCCCGGCCATCGCAGCACTACTTTTGTGAAAAATCTGAATTTTCACAGTTCATCAGAGTTCGTTCTCTGGATTTCGTAACTCTTAGAACTTCCTGTCTTCGTGTCTTCAAGACAACCCCCTGAAGGGGATCTAGCTCAGTGGTAGAGCGCATGCTTTGCATGTATGAGGCCCCGGGTTCAATCCCCGGCATCTCCATTATTTGTGTTAATAAACCACACGACGTAAGAAAGAGTAATCAGCAACACTGATTGTTCCATAAAGGATGAATTATGTTCACAGTTAGACAAACTCACAAGATGAATTGGTCTTGGTGCTTGCTATTGAACATCAATGCCTTCAAAAAGCTTTAATGGTCATGAGGAATATATATGGGACACATACATATGTATGCATTTACACTCACCGGCCACTTTATTAGGTAAAATAACTGCTCCAACTGCTCTTCGACGAAAACTTCTAACCAGCCAATCACATGGCAGCAAATCAACGCAATTAGGCACGTAGACATGGTCAAGAGAATCTCCTGTAGTTCAAACCAAACATCCGAATGAGGAGTACAGTGAGTTAAGTGACTTTGAACGTGGCATGGTTATTGGTAACAGACGGGCTGGTCTGAGTATTTCAGAACCTGCCGATCTACTGGGATTTTCCCGCAAAAACCTTTCTGGGGTTCACAGAGAGTCGTCGGAAAAAGAGAAAATATCCAGTGGGCGGTAGTTCCTTGGGGGCAAATGCCTTGTGGATGTCAGAGGTCAGAAGAGAATGGCTAGACTGGTTGTAGCTGATAGAAAGGCAACAGTAACTCAAATAACCACTGGTTACAACCGAGGTATGCCGAAGGGCATCTCTGAATGCACAACACATCGAACCTTGAGGCGGATGGGCCACAGCAGCAGAACCACACTGGGTACCACTCCTGTCAGCTAAGAACAGGAAACCGAGGCTTCAATTCACTCACTCAGGTTCACCAAATTTGGACAACAGAAGTTTGGAAAAAGGTTGCCTGGTATGATGAGTCTCAATATCGGCTGCGACATTCTGATGGTATGGTCAGAATTTGCCATCACAACATGAAAGCATGGATCCATCCTGCCTTGTATCAACGGTTCAGGCTGGTGGTGGTGGTGGTGGTGTAACGGTTTGGGGGATATTTTTATGGCACACTACCAATTTAACATTGGGCCAATGCCACAGCCTACCTGAGTATTGTTGCCGACCATGTCCATCCCTTTATGACCGCAGTGTACCCATTTTCTGATGGCTACTTCCAGCAGGATAACGCGACGTGTCATAAAGCCCGAATCATCTCAGAACGGTTTGTTGAACATGACAATGAGTTCACTGTCCTCAAATGGCCTCCACAGTCACCAGATCTCAAACCAATAGAACACCTTTGGAATGTGGTGGAACGGGAGATTCACATCATGGATGTGCAGCCGACAAATCTGCAGCAACTGCGTGATGCCATCATGTCAATATGGACCAAATTCTCTGAGGAATGTTTCCAGTACCTTGTTAAATCAATGCCACGAAGGATTAAGGCAGTTCTGAAGGGAAAAGGGCGTCCAACCCGGTACTAGCAAGGTGTACCTATTAAAGTGACCATTGATTGTATATAGACTCATGTCTAACCTTCAGGACCCCATTGTTCAAAAGCAATCCAGCAAGATTGATCCAGTGGGGCTCAAAGAAGCAGGATCCTGAAATCTGGTTGTTTCAAGTAAAGGTGAATAAGTATATATCCAGTTTACAATCAGCCCATGGATTTAAACGCTTTATTCTGGCTAATCAAATTTACCCTCTCTGTTTAAAGGTTAGGAGGAGTTATGCAACATTGCCACCTTCGGAATTTCACGCAGACAGTCCAGGTAATAATTCACCCTGAAGTCAAGAAAAGCACTGATGTCCAAGTTAATTCAAAACAGAGCAAAGCAAAGCAGCAGCATTGTTGAGGTTAGGGTCCCCCAGCATCTAGTCATCTAGTCCTGCATTTTGCTGCAAAGCGGACAGACAAACCTCAGTCCCATTGAAAACCGGATTTGCCCTGTGTTGCGGAAATTATGACGTTTATGTGCCAAATTTGTGCGATGGTGGTATAGTGGTGAGCATAGCTGCCTTCCAAGCAGTTGACCCGGGTTCGATTCCCGGCCATCGCAGCACTACTTTTGTGAAAAATCTGAATTTTCACAGTTCATCAGAGTTCGTTCTCTGGATTTCGTAACTCTTAGAACTTCCTGTCTTCGTGTCTTCAAGACAACCCCCTGAAGGGGATGTAGCTCAGTGGTAGAGCGCATGCTTTGCATGTATGAGGCCCCGGGTTCAATCCCCGGCATCTCCATTATTTGTGTTAATAAACCACACGACGTAAGAAAGAGTAATCAGCAACACTGATTGTTCCATAAAGGATGAATTATGTTCAGTTAGACAAACTCACAAGATGAATTGGTCTTGGTGCTTGCTATTGAACATCAATGCCTTCAAAAAGCTTTAATGGTCATGAGGAATATATATGGGACACATACATATGTATGCATTTACACTCACCGGCCACTTTATTAGGTAAAATAACTGCTCCAACTGCTCTTCGACGAAAACTTCTAACCAGCCAATCACATGGCAGCAAATCAACGCAATTAGGCACGTAGACATGGTCAAGAGAATCTCCTGTAGTTCAAACCAAACATCCGAATGAGGAGTACAGTGAGTTAAGTGACTTTGAACGTGGCATGGTTATTGGTAACAGACGGGCTGGTCTGAGTATTTCAGAACCTGCCGATCTACTGGGATTTTCCCGCAAAAACCTTTCTGGGGTTCACAGAGAGTCGTCGGAAAAAGAGAAAATATCCAGTGGGCGGTAGTTCCTTGGGGGCAAATGCCTTGTGGATGTCAGAGGTCAGAAGAGAATGGCTAGACTGGTTGTAGCTGATAGAAAGGCAACAGTAACTCAAATAACCACTGGTTACAACCGAGGTATGCCGAAGGGCATCTCTGAATGCACAACACATCGAACCTTGAGGCGGATGGGCCACAGCAGCAGAACCACACTGGGTACCACTCCTGTCAGCTAAGAACAGGAAACCGAGGCTTCAATTCACTCACTCAGGTTCACCAAATTTGGACAACAGAAGTTTGGAAAAAGGTTGCCTGGTATGATGAGTCTCAATATCGGCTGCGACATTCTGATGGTATGGTCAGAATTTGGCATCACAACATGAAAGCATGGATCCATCCTGCCTTGTATCAACGGTTCAGGCTGGTGGTGGTGGTGGTGGTGTAACGGTTTGGGGGATATTTTTATGGCACACTACCAATTTAACATTGGGCCAATGCCACAGCCTACCTGAGTATTGTTGCCGACCATGTCCATCCCTTTATGACCGCAGTGTACCCATTTTCTGATGGCTACTTCCAGCAGGATAACGCGACGTGTCATAAAGCCCGAATCATCTCAGAACGGTTTGTTGAACATGACAATGAGTTCACTGTCCTCAAATGGCCTCCACAGTCACCAGATCTCAAACCAATAGAACACCTTTGGAATGTGGTGGAACGGGAGATTCACATCATGGATGTGCAGCCAACAAATCTGCAGCAACTGCGTGATGCCATCATGTCAATATGGACCAAATTCTCTGAGGAATGTTTCCAGTACCTTGTTAAATCAATGCCACGAAGGATTAAGGCAGTTCTGAAGGGAAAAGGGCGTCCAACCCGGTACTAGCAAGGTGTACCTATTAAAGTGACCATTGATTGTATATAGACTCATGTCTAACCTTCAGGACCCCATTGTTCAAAAGCAATCCAGCAAGATTGATCCAGTGGGGCTCAAAGAAGCAGGATCCTGAAATCTGGTTGTTTCAAGTAAAGGTGAATAAGTATATATCCAGTTTACAATCAGCCCATGGATTTAAACGCTTTATTCTGGCTAATCAAATTTACCCTCTCTGTTTAAAGGTTAGGAGGAGTTATGCAACATTGCCACCTTCGGAATTTCACGCAGACAGTCCAGGTAATAATTCACCCTGAAGTCAAGAAAAGCACTGATGTCCAAGTTAATTCAAAACAGAGCAAAGCAAAGCAGCAGCATTGTTGAGGTTAGGGTCCCCCAGCATCTAGTCATCTAGTCCTGCATTTTGCTGCAAAGCGGACAGACAAACCTCAGTCCCATTGAAAACCGGATTTGCCCTGTGTTGCGGAAATTATGACGTTTATGTGCCAAATCTGTGCGATGGTGGTATAGTGGTGAGCATAGCTGCCTTCCAAGCAGTTGACCCGGGTTCGATTCCCGGCCATCGCAGCACTACTTTTGTGAAAAATCTGAATTTTCACAGTTCATCAGAGTTCGTTCTCTGGATTTCGTAACTCTTAGAACTTCCTGTCTTCGTGTCTTCAAGACAACCCCCTGAAGGGGATGTAGCTCAGTGGTAGAGCGCATGCTTTGCATGTATGAGGCCCCGGGTTCAATCCCCGGCATCTCCATTATTTGTGTTAATAAACCACACGACGTAAGAAAGAGTAATCAGCAACACTGATTGTTCCATAAAGGATGAATTATGTTCACAGTTAGACAAACTCACAAGATGAATTGGTCTTGGTGCTTGCTATTGAACATCAATGCCTTCAAAAAGCTTTAATGGTCATGAGGAATATATATGGGACACATACATATGTATGCATTTACACTCACCGGCCACTTTATTAGGTAAAATAACTGCTCCAACTGCTCTTCGACGAAAACTTCTAACCAGCCAATCACATGGCAGCAAATCAACGCAATTAGGCACGTAGACATGGTCAAGAGAATCTCCTGTAGTTCAAACCAAACATCCGAATGAGGAGTACAGTGAGTTAAGTGACTTTGAACGTGGCATGGTTATTGGTAACAGACGGGCTGGTCTGAGTATTTCAGAACCTGCCGATCTACTGGGATTTTCCCGCAAAAACCTTTCTGGGGTTCACAGAGAGTCGTCGGAAAAAGAGAAAATATCCAGTGGGCGGTAGTTCCTTGGGGGCAAATGCCTTGTGGATGTCAGAGGTCAGAAGAGAATGGCTAGACTGGTTGTAGCTGATAGAAAGGCAACAGTAACTCAAATAACCACTGGTTACAACCGAGGTATGCCGAAGGGCATCTCTGAATGCACAACACATCGAACCTTGAGGCGGATGGGCCACAGCAGCAGAACCACACTGGGTACCACTCCTGTCAGCTAAGAACAGGAAACCGAGGCTTCAATTCACTCACTCAGGTTCACCAAATTTGGACAACAGAAGTTTGGAAAAAGGTTGCCTGGTATGATGAGTCTCAATATCGGCTGCGACATTCTGATGGTATGGTCAGAATTTGCCATCACAACATGAAAGCATGGATCCATCCTGCCTTGTATCAACGGTTCAGGCTGGTGGTGGTGGTGGTGGTGTAACGGTTTGGGGGATATTTTTATGGCACACTACCAATTTAACATTGGGCCAATGCCACAGCCTACCTGAGTATTGTTGCCGACCATGTCCATCCCTTTATGACCGCAGTGTACCCATTTTCTGATGGCTACTTCCAGCAGGATAACGCGACGTGTCATAAAGCCCGAATCATCTCAGAACGGTTTGTTGAACATGACAATGAGTTCACTGTCCTCAAATGGCCTCCACAGTCACCAGATCTCAAACCAATAGAACACCTTTGGAATGTGGTGGAACGGGAGATTCACATCATGGATGTGCAGCCGACAAATCTGCAGCAACTGCGTGATGCCATCATGTCAATATGGACCAAATTCTCTGAGGAATGTTTCCAGTACCTTGTTAAATCAATGCCACGAAGGATTAAGGCAGTTCTGAAGGGAAAAGGGCGTCCAACCCGGTACTAGCAAGGTGTACCTATTAAAGTGACCATTGATTGTATATAGACTCATGTCTAACCTTCAGGACCCCATTGTTCAAAAGCAATCCAGCAAGATTGATCCAGTGGGGCTCAAAGAAGCAGGATCCTGAAATCTGGTTGTTTCAAGTAAAGGTGAATAAGTATATATCCAGTTTACAATCAGCCCATGGATTTAAACGCTTTATTCTGGCTAATCAAATTTACCCTCTCTGTTTAAAGGTTAGGAGGAGTTATGCAACATTGCCACCTTCGGAATTTCACGCAGACAGTCCAGGTAATAATTCACCCTGAAGTCAAGAAAAGCACTGATGTCCAAGTTAATTCAAAACAGAGCAAAGCAAAGCAGCAGCATTGTTGAGGTTAGGGTCCCCCAGCATCTAGTCATCTAGTCCTGCATTTTGCTGCAAAGCGGACAGACAAACCTCAGTCCCATTGAAAACCGGATTTGCCCTGTGTTGCGGAAATTATGACGTTTATGTGCCAAATCTGTGCGATGGTGGTATAGTGGTGAGCATAGCTGCCTTCCAAGCAGTTGACCCGGGTTCGATTCCCGGCCATCGCAGCACTACTTTTGTGAAAAATCTGAATTTTCACAGTTCATCAGAGTTCGTTCTCTGGATTTCGTAACTCTTAGAACTTCCTGTCTTCGTGTCTTCAAGACAACCCCCTGAAGGGGATGTAGCTCAGTGGTAGAGCGCATGCTTTGCATGTATGAGGCCCCGGGTTCAATCCCCGGCATCTCCATTATTTGTGTTAATAAACCACACGACGTAAGAAAGAGTAATCAGCAACACTGATTGTTCCATAAAGGATGAATTATGTTCACAGTTAGACAAACTCACAAGATGAATTGGTCTTGGTGCTTGCTATTGAACATCAATGCCTTCAAAAAGCTTTAATGGTCATGAGGAATATATATGGGACACATACATATGTATGTAACGCGACGTGTCATAAAGCCCGAATCATCTCAGAACGGTTTGTTGAACATGACAATGAGTTCACTGTCCTCAAATGGCCTCCACAGTCACCAGATCTCAAACCAATAGAACACCTTTGGAATGTGGTGGAACGGGAGATTCACATCATGGATGTGCAGCCGACAAATCTGCAGCAACTGCGTGATGCCATCATGTCAATATGGACCAAATTCTCTGAGGAATGTTTCCAGTACCTTGTTAAATCAATGCCACGAAGGATTAAGGCAGTTCTGAAGGGAAAAGGGCGTCCAACCCGGTACTAGCAAGGTGTACCTATTAAAGTGACCATTGATTGTATATAGACTCATGTCTAACCTTCAGGACCCCATTGTTCAAAAGCAATCCAGCAAGATTGATCCAGTGGGGCTCAAAGAAGCAGGATCCTGAAATCTGGTTGTTTCAAGTAAAGGTGAATAAGTATATATCCAGTTTACAATCAGCCCATGGATTTAAACGCTTTATTCTGGCTAATCAAATTTACCCTCTCTGTTTAAAGGTTAGGAGGAGTTATGCAACATTGCCACCTTCGGAATTTCACGCAGACAGTCCAGGTAATAATTCACCCTGAAGTCAAGAAAAGCACTGATGTCCAAGTTAATTCAAAACAGAGCAAAGCAAAGCAGCAGCATTGTTGAGGTTAGGGTCCCCCAGCATCTAGTCATCTAGTCCTGCATTTTGCTGCAAAGCGGACAGACAAACCTCAGTCCCATTGAAAACCGGATTTGCCCTGTGTTGCGGAAATTATGACGTTTATGTGCCAAATCTGTGCGATGGTGGTATAGTGGTGAGCATAGCTGCCTTCCAAGCAGTTGACCCGGGTTCGATTCCCAGCCATCGCAGCACTACTTTTGTGAAAAATCTGAATTTTCACAGTTCATCAGAGTTCGTTCTCTGGATTTCGTAACTCTTAGAACTTCCTGTCTTCGTGTCTTCAAGACAACCCCCTGAAGGGGATGTAGCTCAGTGGTAGAGCGCATGTTTTGCATGTATGAGGCCCCGGGTTCAATCCCC
>NC_084597.1:193000-213000 GCF_033807715.1 Cololabis saira | reverse complement strand
GGGTCACAGTATGTGGATGTGGGGATCCTCTTGAATAAATTTGGGATCATTTCTTTTTGTTTATTTTCTTGTTTTGGCCCTAAAGGAGAACCATCAGCTATTGTGGCTAAGGAAGTGATTCGTTTCTTGCATGAAACTGGACTGTACGGTCGGATCAAAAGATGCTTCAACCCTATTGACTAGACACATTTGCAGATTTGCAAAACTCACCATGCGTTCAAAGTTACTGTTGTCAATGAGATGCACTTCCTCCTCGTCAAACTGCTCCATGGTCTCCATCCTGACGATGTTACCGACGTGTGCAGATGTTTGTGGAGAATCTTTTTTTCTGAAACACTGAAACAATCCCAAGATTATTACGATTAGAAACAATCGCAAGATTATTGAGATTTGAATACGACTCAAAAAGGAAAGATAATTAAATGTTAACCCATTGATGCCTGGTGCATGCCATGGAAAAAGGAAAAGACTGTTAGTAATACGTAATTATTTACAAATACCCATGCAAAACAGAAACATCATAAAAAATGACACAGTAATGCTTAGATGAATTATCTGTTTAACTGTACAGTTCTCTTTTTTTCTCAAGGTAAGTATTTTCATACATTTTTCACACATTTAATAAACCATGAATTATGGTATTTTTTTATCCGTTTACCAGATGAAATAAAATGAATTTCAACACTCTTTTTAACCATTGCACACGTTATGTATGAAATTAACTGAAAATAACAAAATGCACCTTTAACACACATTAAAATAATACATTCAAGACTTCAGAGTATCTGCCTTGTTATGAATTAACTTCTTTAGCAGGCTTTAACACACACCTCATAACAGTGCATCTCAGAATAAAACAGAAAATACACACACAGAGCAGCAAAATAAATAGCTAATAGATAATCCGAGCAAAATAATAGCTTTACCTCTTAACACACAGAGTGAAAAGTAGCCGTAAGTAAAATTTCGTAAAAAAAGTTTTTTACAAGTTCACCGGCATTTCATGCACACATGCATCATGTGGCTACTGCTGTTAGCATTCGCTAGCTAGCGCGAGCTAGCTCGCTCAGGTAACTCACCAGTCTCTGCCGAAAACAACTCACAGGTCTTCAAACACTTCTCCGCTTCCAGTAGGTATAGTTTCCAGAGTTTTTCTTTGCTCCTAAGTGAGTTAACAACCGCTATTTGTTTAATAGATTGTGACTTTCTTCTATATTTCGCATCTGCTCGTCATTGCTGCATGTCTGGGCGCATTCTCTCGCTCTCGCTCTAACTCTCGCGAGACCAGGTGGAACTCTCGCGAGAATAGGGTGGAATTACCATGAGAGCTACTTTCTCTCACAAATAATATTAAAATTGGGTGTGTGCAAAATAAATATAATTACAGATTAATAACCAAATGAGAGTTAATAAATAAAATAAACATTTTCAAAGAAACAATGATATTACCAGTCCCAATTTTCTACTGGGTTTTATATATATATATATATATATATATATATATATATATATATATATATATATATATATATATATATATATATATATATTCAACTATCGACTGGGTTACATAAACAATACAAGATATATTCTTCTTTAATCAAATACATTTCTTGCACCTGTTTTAGACGTCTGCATGACGTCACAAAAAATTACCCAACCAGAGGTTGGGTAAGATATTGAACTGCATATTGACGTCTTATGGACGTTCATATTTAGACGTCAAAGAATTGCACGTCTTATGGACGTTCATATTTAGACGTCAAGGAATTGCACGTCGTATGGACGTTCATATTTAGACGTCAAAGTATTGCACGTCGTATGGACGTCTAGAAATGGTCTTCGACGGACCGACCAAATATAGACCAGATCTGCACGTCACCTGGACCTCCAATGTTTGCTGGGGTAAGTCTGGAGCTGTTTTTTCTAATTTTTTAAAATATTTGTAAGTTATAAATATTAGTAAAACCCAACTATTTTAATTATTACTTTTTCTGTAACCATTCTGCCAAGGTTGTAACCGGGCTGAGCTGGGAATATTTCTGACGTCACCACATTACAGGGAGCTGATTGGTCGGGGGGCGGGGCCGTCATCACCCTACTCGCCACTGATTGGTCGGGGGGCGGGGCCGTCATCACCCTACTCGCCACCGATTGGTCGGGGGGCGGGGCCGTCATCACCCTCCGCGCCACTGATTGGTCGGGAGGCGGGGCCGTCATCACCCTACTCGCCACCGATTGGTCGGGGGGCGGGGCCGGCAGACGTTTGAATCAGGAAGCGGGAGTCAGCGCGAGAGCGACTGGCGGCTCGTGGCGATTTTATTATAAAAAAGGGACAACCAATCAGAAGAAGGGGCGGGGCTAATTCAGGCCAAAGAAGCTCAAGGACTCATTGCAGAGTCCCTTGACACCACCTACGACTTCCTATGTCAAACCATTCAAAGTTTATAGCAGAAAAAAGGGACAACCAATCAGAAGAAGGGGCGGGGCTAATTCAGGCCAATGAAGGTCAAGGACTCCATACAGAATCTGATGACACCACCCACGACTCTCTATGTCAAACCATTCAAAAGTTATGGCAGAGAAAAGTATTCAAGGTGGCGCTGTTGAGCCGTTAGGCCACGCCCATTAATGCAAACCATGAAATATCAAATTTATCACCAGGCCTGGCTTGCATGCAAAATTTGGTGACTTTTGGAGAACTATCAAATATGGACCAATCACATGAAGGGGGGGCGCGCCTTTTGGCGTCTAGCGTCGCCACGGTAACACTTTTGAAAGAGAAAAGTAATGCGTGGTGTCGCAGGATGTAGACGCACATTTTGATGTATAACACACCTGGGTGCACGATACGGTTCGGGCTGAATTAACTCTCGAAGGAATGGCATACATTTCGCCAAAATGACACAATTTATTCAAAATGGCCGACATCCTGTTCGGTTTTGGCCATGGCTCCAAGAGACTTTTCTTTAAGTTGTGCCATGATACAGGTGTGTAGCGATTTTCGTGCATGTACGTCAAACCGTATTGTGGGGCTTGAGGCACAAAGTTTTCCGGGGGGCGCTGTTGAGCCATTTTGCCACGCCCATTAATACCAACCATGAAATATCAAATTTATCACCAGGCCTGGCTTGCATGCCAAATTTGGTGCCTTTTGGGGAACTATCAAATATGGACCAATCAGATGAAGGGGGGGTGCGCTTGTTGGCGTCTAGCGTCGCCACGGTAACACTTTCGAAAGAGAAAAGTAATGCGTGTAGTCGCAGGATGGAGACGCACATTTTGATGTATAACACATCTGGGTTCACGATACGGTTCGGGCTGAATTAATTCTCGAAGGAATGGCATATATTGCTCCAAAATTACACGATTAATGCAGAATGTTCAAAATCGCTGACTTCCTGTTCGGTTTCGGCCATGGCGCCAAGAGACTTTTCTTTTAGTTGCGACATGATACAGGTGTGTACCGATTTTCGTTCATGTACGTCAAAGCGTATTATGGGGCTTGAGGCGCAAAGTTTTTTCTGTCTGAACCAATCAGATGAAGGGTGGGCACGCTTTTTGGCGTCTAGCGTCGCCACGGTAACGCTTTCGAAAGAGAAAAGTAATGCGTGGGGTCGGAGGATGGAGACGCACATTTTGATGTATAACACACTTGGGGGAACGTTACGGTTCGGGCTGAATTAACTTTTGAAGGAATGGCATAAATTTCGCCAAAATGACACGACTAATTCAAAATGGCCGACATCCTGTTCGGTTTCGGGCATGACCCCAAGAGACTTTTGTTTAAGTTGTCCCATGATACAGGTGTGTACCGATTTTCGTGCATGTATGTCAAACCGTATCGCGGGGCTTGAGGCACAAAGTTTTCAAGGGGGCGCTGTTGAGCCATTTTGCCACGCCCATTAATGCAAACCTTTAAATATCAAATTTTTCGCCAGGCCTGACTAGGGTGCAAAATTTGGTGACTTTTTGGGCATGTTAAGGGGGGCAAAAAGGCCTTCACTTTGTCAGGAAAATAATAATAATAATAATAATTAAAGCTGCAAGCAGCAATGAACGGGCCCTCGCACTCACGTCAACCGCCCCCCATAAGCATATCAGAAATGACACCACCCATGACTTCCTATGTCAAACCCTTCAAAAGTTATAGCAGAAAAAAGGGACGACCAGTCAGAAGAAGGGGCGGGGCTAATTCAGGGCAAAGAAGATCAAGGACTCATTACAGAGTCCCATGACACCACCCACGACTCTCTATGTCAAAACATTCAAAAGTTATAGCAGAAAATAGGGACAACCAATCAGAAAAAGGGACTGGGCTAATTGTCACCAATTATGGTCAAGGACTCAATGCCGAGTCCCATGACACCACCCACGACTCTCTATGTCAAACCTTTCAAAAGTTATGGCAGAAAAAAGTATTCTAGGGGGCGCTGTTGAGCCGTGAGGACACGCCCATTAATGCAAACCATGAAAAAAAAAATCAGATCACTCAAATGAACGACGATCATACAGTACAGCTGTATCTCATGGTCCAGAATGTATGATATTATATTAATCTATTATACCATATTATATTACATGTTGTTATTTCATATTAGCGTACCCAGTAATATAGCATATTGTATTATTGCATTGTATGTTGCTTCATTTCATATATTTTTGACTGTATTATATTATAACATTATATATCATAGCGATTGCATTATTATATAATTTCAATTTATAACACTAATATACAATTCCTCACACACACACTCCTTCCAAATGTTTCTTTTTTTTCTCCATTATGACAATTCTATGCTGTCATCCGTTATGTTTTTTGTTTTTAAGCTTGTTATGTCTGTTATTCAAATATATTAATACATTCATTAATATGCTATACTGTATTTTGTATTGTGTATATTGTGTGTGTGTGTGTGTGTGTGTGTGTGTGTGTGTGTGTGTGTGTGTGTGTATATATATATATATATATATATATATATATATATATATATATATATATATGTGTGTGTGTGTGTGTGTGTATACCTGAAGTGTGACTACCTGCAGAACGTATTTTAGCATGAAAGCTTGCATATTTAACGTACATCAAGCATCCTGTATCATAGCTACATGTCTGCCGTTTGTAACAAAGCAAACCGCGTGAAAATCGGTTGAAAATCAAGTGAGTTATAGTTATTTTACTTATGCAGACACCTCCTTCCACAATAGAAGTGAACGCTCTAGAGTTAAAGCGATACCGATCCAAGATGGCGGCCACGCCCGACGTTCTCATGCAGTCAATGCGGCGCCTCGACCAAGATGGCGGCCGCGCTGAACATCAGCCCCTCCCCCCGCGGGAGCTGCGCGCGCAAACTCCACTCAAATTCAAAAGTTATGGCAGAAAATCGGGACAACCAATCAGAAGAAGGGGAAAGAGAAAAGTAATGTGCGTCGTCACAGGACAGAGACGAACATTTTGATGTAAAAAAAACATAAAAATTGCTGACAAAAATTTTGGCATATCAAGCCAGGCTTGAACTCTCGACCTCTGGCAGCAAAGACCGCAATAATCTGGCTGAGCTAAGTCTCAGCTATTCCTCTTATTTGACCTACTGGGTTAGGACAGACCAACATAGCGATAAAATGTCTGGAACTTTTTTTTTCCTAATTTTTTAAATATTTGTAAGTTATAAATATTAGTAAAACCCTACTATTTAAATTATTACTTTTTCTGTAACCATTCTGCCAAGGTTGTAACCGGGCTGAGCCGGGAATATTTCTGAAGTCACCACATTACAGGGAGCTGATTGGTCGGGGGGCGGGGCCGTCATCACCCTACTCGCCACTGATTGGTCGGGGGGCGGGGCCGTCATCACCCTACTCGCCACTGATTGGTCGGGGGGCGGGGCCGCCATCACCCTATTCGCCACTGATTGGTCAGGGGGCGGGGCCGGCAGACGTTTGAATCAGGAAGCGGGAGTCAGCGCGAGAGCGACTGGCGGCTCGTGGCAATTTTATTATAAAAAAAGGACAACCAATCAGAAGAAGGGGCGGGGCTAATTCAGGCCAATGAAGTTCAAGGACTCCATAAAGAATCTGATGACACCACCCACGACTCTCTATGTCAAACCATTCAAAAGTTATAGCAGAAAATCGGGACAACCAATCAGAAGAAGGGGCGGGGCTAATTAAGGCCAACGAAGCTTAAGGACTCCATAAAGAATCTGATGACACCACCCACGACTCTCTATGTCAAACCATTCAAAAGTTATAGCAGAAAATCGGGACAACCAATCAGAAGAAGGGGCGGGGCTAATTAAGGCCAACGAAGCTTAAGGACTCATTACAGAGTCCCATGACACCACCCACGACTCTCTATGTGAAACCATTCAAAAGTTATGGCAGAGAAAAGTATTCTAGGGGGCGCTGTTGAGCCGTTAGGCCACGCCCATTAATGCAAACCATGAAATATCACATTTATCGCCAGGCCTGGCTTGCATGCAAATTTTGGTGACTTTTGGAGAACTATCAAATATGGACCAATCAGATGAAGGGTGGGTGCGCTTTTTCGCGTCTAGCGTCGCCACGGTAACACTTTTGAAAGAGAAAAGTAATGCGTGGTGTCGCACGATGGAGACGCACATTTTGGTGTATAACACACCTGGGTGCACGTTACGGTTCGGGCTGAATTAACTGCCGAAGGAATGGCATAAATTGTGCCAAAATTACACAATTAATTCAAAATGGCTGACTTCCTGTTCGGTTTCGGCCATGGCTCCAAGAGACTTTTCTTTAAGTTGCGACATGATACAGGTGTGTACCGATTTTCGTGCATGTACGTCAAACCGTATTGTGGGGCTTGAGGCACAAAGTTTTCCGGGGGGCGCTGTTGAGCCATTTTGCCACGCCCATTAATGCAAACCATGAAATATCAAATTTATCGCCAGGCCTGGCTTGGGTGCAAAATTTGGTGCCTTTTGGGGAACTATCAAATATGGACCAATCAGATGAAGGGGGGGTGCGCTTGTTGGCGTCTAGCGTCGCCACGGTAACACTTTGGAAAGAGAAAAGTAATGCGTGTAGTCGCAGGATGGAGACGCACATTTTGATGTATAACACATCTGGGTTCACGATACGGTTCGAGCTGAATTAACTCTCGAAGGAATGGCATATATTGCTCCAAAATTACGCAATTAATTCAGAATGTTCATAATGGCCGACTTCCTGTTCGGTTTCGGCCATGGCGCCAAGAGACTTTTCTTTTAGTTGCGACATGATACAGGAGTGTGCCAACTTTCGTTCATGTACGTCAAACCGTATTATGGGGCTTGAGGCGCAAAGTTTTTTCTGTCTGAACCAACCAGATGAAGGGTGGGCGCGCTTTTTGGCGTCTAGCGTCGCCACGGTAACGCTTTTGAAAGAGAAAAGTAATGCGGGTGGTCGCAGGAGGGAGACGCACATTTTGATGTATAACACACCTGGGTGCACGTTACGGTTCGGGCTGAATTAACTTTCGAAGGAATGGCATAAATTTCGCCAAAATGACGCGACTAATTCAAAATGGCCGACTTCCTGTTCGGTTTCGGGCATGACGCCAAGAGACTTTTCTTTAAGTTGTCCCATGATACAGGTGTGTACCGACTTTCGTGCATGTACGTCAAACCGTATCGTGGGGCTTGAGGCACAAAGTTTTCAAGGGGGCGCTGTTGAGCCATTTTGCCACGCCCATTAATGCAAACCATTTAATATCAAATTTTTCGCCAGGCCTGGCTTGCATGCAAAATTTGGTGACTTTTTGGGCATGTTAAGGGGGGCAAAAAGGCCTTCACTTTGTCAGGAAAATAATAATAATAATAATAATAATAATAATAATAAAAATTCCTGCAAATACAATAGGGCCTTCGCACTGAAGGTGCTCGGGCCCTAATAATAATAATAAAAATTCCTGCAAATACAATAGGGCCTTCGCACTGAAGGTGCTCGGGCCCTAATAAAAATTCCTGCAAATACAATAGGGCCTTCGCACTGCAAGTGCTCGGGCCCTAATTAAAGCTGCAAGCAGCGATGAACGGGCCCTCGCACTCACGTCCACCGCCCCCCATAAGCCATCAGAAATGACACCACCCACGACTCTCTATGTCAAACCATTCAAAAGTTATAGCAGAAAAAAGGAACAACCAATCAGAAGAAGGGGAGGGGCTAATTCAGGCCAATGAAGGTCAAGGACTCCATACAGAGTCTGATGACACCACCCACGACTCTCTATGTCAAACCATTCAAAAGTTATAGCAGAAAATCGGGACAACCAATCAGAAGAAGGGGCGGGGCTAATTCAGGCCAATGAAGGTTAAGGACTCAATACCGAGTCCCATGACACCACCCACGACTCTTTATGTCAAACCATTCAAAAGTTATGGCAGAGAAAAGTATTCTAGGGGGCGCTGTTGAGCCGTTAGGCCACGCCCATTAATGCAAACCATGAAATAACAAATGTAGCCTATCGCCAGGCCTGGCTTGCATGCAAAATTTGGTGACTTTTGGAGAACTATCAAATATGGACCAATCAGATGAAGGGGACGAGCGCTTTTTCGCGTCTAGCGTCGCCACAGTAACACTTTTGAAAGAGAAAAGTAATGTCCGTCGTCACAGGACAGAGACGAACATTTTAATGTAAAACAAAAATTTCGGCATATTGCCAGCCTTGAACTCTCGACCTCTGGCAGCAAAGACCGCAATAATCTGGCTGAGCTAAGTCTCAGCTATTCCTATCATTTGACCTACTGGCTTAGGACAGACCAACATAGCGATAAAATGTCTGGAACTTTTTTTTCCTAATTTTTAAAATATTTGTAAGTTATAAATATTAGTAAAACCCTACTATTTTAATTATTACTTTTTCTGTAACCATTCTGCCAAGGTTGTAACCGGGCTGAGCCGGGAATATTTCTGAGGTCACCACATTACAGGGAGCTGATTGGTCGGGGGGCGGGGCCGTCATCACCCTGCTCGCCACTGATTGGTCGGGGGGCGGGGCCGTCATCACCCTACTCGCCACTGATTGGTCGGGGGGCGGGACCGTCATCCGCTACTCGCCACTGATTGGTCGGGGGCGGGGCCGTCATCACCCTACTCGCCACTGATTGGTCGGGGGGCGGGGCCGTCATCACCCTACTCGCCACTGATTGGTCAGGGGGCGGGGCCGGCAGACGTTTGAATCAGGAAGCCGGAGTCAGCGCGAGAGCGACTGGCGGCTTGCGGCAATTTTATTATAAAAAAAGGACAACCAATCAGAAGAAGGGGCGGGGCTAATTCAGGCCAATGAAGGTCAAGGACTCCATAAAGAATCTGATGACACCACCCACGACTCTGTATGTCAAACCATTCAAAAGTTATAGCAGAAAATCGGGACAACCAATCAGAAGAAGGGGCGGGGCTAATTAAGGCCAACGAAGCTTAAGGACTCATTACAGAGTCCCATGACACCACCCACGACTCTCTATGTGAAACCATTCAAAAGTTATGGCAGAGAAAAGTATTCTAGGGGGCGCTGTTGAGCCGTTAGGCCACGCCCATTAATGCAAACCATGAAATATCACATTTATCGCCAGGCCTGGCTTGCATGCAAATTTTGGTGACTTTTGGAGAACTATCAAATATGGACCAATCACATGAAGGGGGGGCGCGCCTTTTGGCGTCTAGCGTCGCCACGGTAACACTTTTGAAAGAGAAAAGTAATGCGTGGTGTCGCAGGATGTAGACGCACATTTTGATGTATAACACACCTGGGGGCACGTTACGGTTTGGGCTGAATTAACTGCCGAAGGAATGGCATAAATTTCGCCAAAATGACACAATGTATTCAAAATGGCCGACATCCTGTTCGGTTTCGGCCATGGCTCCAAGAGACTTTTCTTTAAGTTGCGACATGATACAGGTGTGTACCGATTTTGGTGCATGTACGTCAAACCGTATTGTGGGGCTTGAGGCACAAAGTTTTCCGGGGGGCGCTGTTGAGCCATTTTGCCACGCCCATTAATGCAAACCATGAAATATCAAATGTATCGCCAGGCCTGCCTTGCATGCAAAATTTGGTGACTTTTGGGGAACTATCAAATATGGACCAATCAGATGAAGGGGGGGTGCGCTTGTTGGCGTCTAGCGTCGCTACGGTAACACTTTTGAAAGAGAAAAGTAATGCGTGTAGTCGCAGGATGGAGACGCACATTTTGATGTATAACACATCTGGGTTCACGATACGGTTCGGGCTGAATTAACTCTCGAAGGAATGGCATATATTGCTCCAAAATTACGCAAATAATTCAGAATGTTCAAAATGGCCGACTTCCTGTTCGGTTTCGGCCATGGCGCCAAGAGACTTTTCTTTTAGTTGCGACATGATACAGGTGTGTACCGATTTTCGTTCATGTATGTCAAACCGTATTATGGGGCTTGAGGCACAAAGTTTTTTCTGTCGAACCAATCAGATGAAGGGTGGGCGCGCTTTTTGGCGTCTAGCGTCGCCACGGTAACGCTTTTGAAAGAGAAAAGTAATGCGTGTTGTCGCAGGATGGAGACGCACATTTTGATGTATAACACACTTGGGGGCACGTTACGGTTCGGGCTGAATTAACTTTCGAAGGAATGGCATAAATTTCGCCAAAATGACACGACTAATTCAAAATGGCCGACATCCTGTTCGGTTTCGGGCATGACCCCAAGAGACTTTTGTTTAAGTTGTCCCATGATACAGGTGTGTACCGATTTTCGTGCATGTACGTCAAACCGTATCGTGGGGCTTGAGGCACAAAGTTTTCAAGGGGGCGCTGTTGAGCCATTTTGCCACGCCCATTAATGCAAACCTTTAAATATCAAATTTTTCGCCAGGCCTGACTTGGGTGCAAAATTTGGTGACTTTTTGGGCATGTTAAGGGGGCCAAAAAGGCCTTCACTTTGTCAGGAAAATAATAATAATAATAATTAAAGCTGCAAGCAGCAATGAACGGGCCCTCGCACTCACGTCAACCGCCCCCCATAAGCATATCAGAAATGACACCACCCATGACTTCCTATGTCAAACCCTTCAAAAGTTATAGCAGAAAAAAGGGACGACCAGTCAGAAGAAGGGGCGGGGCTAATTCAGGGCAAAGAAGATCAAGGACTCATTACAGAGTCCCATGACACCACCCACGACTCTCTATGTCAAAACATTCAAAAGTTATAGCAGAAAATAGGGACAACCAATCAGAAAAAGGGACTGGGCTAATTGTCACCAATTATGGTCAAGGACTCAATGCCGAGTCCCATGACACCACCCACGACTCTCTATGTCAAACCTTTCAAAAGTTATGGCAGAAAAAAGTATTCTAGGGGGCGCTGTTGAGCCGTGAGGACACGCCCATTAATGCAAACCATGAAAAAAAAAATCAGATCACTCAAATGAACGACGATCATACAGTACAGCTGTATCTCATGGTCCAGAATGTATGATATTATATTAATCTATTATACCATATTATATTACATGTTGTTATTTCATATTAGCGTACCCAGTAATATAGCATATTGTATTATTGCATTGTATGTTGCTTCATTTCATATATTTTTGACTGTATTATATTATAACATTATATATCATAGCGATTGCATTATTATATAATTTCAATTTATAACACTAATATACAATTCCTCACACACACACTCCTTCCAAATGTTTCTTTTTTTTCTCCATTATGACAATTCTATGCTGTCATCCGTTATGTTTTTTGTTTTTAAGCTTGTTATGTCTGTTATTCAAATATATTAATACATTCATTAATATGCTATACTGTATTTTGTATTGTGTATATTGTGTGTGTGTGTGTGTGTGTGTGTGTGTGTGTGTGTGTGTGTGTGTGTGTATATATATATATATATATATATATATATATATATATATATATATATATATGTGTGTGTGTGTGTGTGTGTATACCTGAAGTGTGACTACCTGCAGAACGTATTTTAGCATGAAAGCTTGCATATTTAACGTACATCAAGCATCCTGTATCATAGCTACATGTCTGCCGTTTGTAACAAAGCAAACCGCGTGAAAATCGGTTGAAAATCAAGTGAGTTATAGTTATTTTACTTATGCAGACACCTCCTTCCACAATAGAAGTGAACGCTCTAGAGTTAAAGCGATACCGATCCAAGATGGCGGCCACGCCCGACGTTCTCATGCAGTCAATGCGGCGCCTCGACCAAGATGGCGGCCGCGCTGAACATCAGCCCCTCCCCCCGCGGGAGCTGCGCGCGCAAACTCCACTCAAATTCAAAAGTTATGGCAGAAAATCGGGACAACCAATCAGAAGAAGGGGAAAGAGAAAAGTAATGTGCGTCGTCACAGGACAGAGACGAACATTTTGATGTAAAAAAAACATAAAAATTGCTGACAAAAATTTTGGCATATCAAGCCAGGCTTGAACTCTCGACCTCTGGCAGCAAAGACCGCAATAATCTGGCTGAGCTAAGTCTCAGCTATTCCTCTTATTTGACCTACTGGGTTAGGACAGACCAACATAGCGATAAAATGTCTGGAACTTTTTTTTTCCTAATTTTTTAAATATTTGTAAGTTATAAATATTAGTAAAACCCTACTATTTAAATTATTACTTTTTCTGTAACCATTCTGCCAAGGTTGTAACCGGGCTGAGCCGGGAATATTTCTGAAGTCACCACATTACAGGGAGCTGATTGGTCGGGGGGCGGGGCCGTCATCACCCTACTCGCCACTGATTGGTCGGGGGGCGGGGCCGTCATCACCCTACTCGCCACTGATTGGTCGGGGGGCGGGGCCGCCATCACCCTATTCGCCACTGATTGGTCAGGGGGCGGGGCCGGCAGACGTTTGAATCAGGAAGCGGGAGTCAGCGCGAGAGCGACTGGCGGCTCGTGGCAATTTTATTATAAAAAAAGGACAACCAATCAGAAGAAGGGGCGGGGCTAATTCAGGCCAATGAAGTTCAAGGACTCCATAAAGAATCTGATGACACCACCCACGACTCTCTATGTCAAACCATTCAAAAGTTATAGCAGAAAATCGGGACAACCAATCAGAAGAAGGGGCGGGGCTAATTAAGGCCAACGAAGCTTAAGGACTCCATAAAGAATCTGATGACACCACCCACGACTCTCTATGTCAAACCATTCAAAAGTTATAGCAGAAAATCGGGACAACCAATCAGAAGAAGGGGCGGGGCTAATTAAGGCCAACGAAGCTTAAGGACTCATTACAGAGTCCCATGACACCACCCACGACTCTCTATGTGAAACCATTCAAAAGTTATGGCAGAGAAAAGTATTCTAGGGGGCGCTGTTGAGCCGTTAGGCCACGCCCATTAATGCAAACCATGAAATATCACATTTATCGCCAGGCCTGGCTTGCATGCAAATTTTGGTGACTTTTGGAGAACTATCAAATATGGACCAATCAGATGAAGGGTGGGTGCGCTTTTTCGCGTCTAGCGTCGCCACGGTAACACTTTTGAAAGAGAAAAGTAATGCGTGGTGTCGCACGATGGAGACGCACATTTTGGTGTATAACACACCTGGGTGCACGTTACGGTTCGGGCTGAATTAACTGCCGAAGGAATGGCATAAATTGTGCCAAAATTACACAATTAATTCAAAATGGCTGACTTCCTGTTCGGTTTCGGCCATGGCTCCAAGAGACTTTTCTTTAAGTTGCGACATGATACAGGTGTGTACCGATTTTCGTGCATGTACGTCAAACCGTATTGTGGGGCTTGAGGCACAAAGTTTTCCGGGGGGCGCTGTTGAGCCATTTTGCCACGCCCATTAATGCAAACCATGAAATATCAAATTTATCGCCAGGCCTGGCTTGGGTGCAAAATTTGGTGCCTTTTGGGGAACTATCAAATATGGACCAATCAGATGAAGGGGGGGTGCGCTTGTTGGCGTCTAGCGTCGCCACGGTAACACTTTGGAAAGAGAAAAGTAATGCGTGTAGTCGCAGGATGGAGACGCACATTTTGATGTATAACACATCTGGGTTCACGATACGGTTCGAGCTGAATTAACTCTCGAAGGAATGGCATATATTGCTCCAAAATTACGCAATTAATTCAGAATGTTCATAATGGCCGACTTCCTGTTCGGTTTCGGCCATGGCGCCAAGAGACTTTTCTTTTAGTTGCGACATGATACAGGAGTGTGCCAACTTTCGTTCATGTACGTCAAACCGTATTATGGGGCTTGAGGCGCAAAGTTTTTTCTGTCTGAACCAACCAGATGAAGGGTGGGCGCGCTTTTTGGCGTCTAGCGTCGCCACGGTAACGCTTTTGAAAGAGAAAAGTAATGCGGGTGGTCGCAGGAGGGAGACGCACATTTTGATGTATAACACACCTGGGTGCACGTTACGGTTCGGGCTGAATTAACTTTCGAAGGAATGGCATAAATTTCGCCAAAATGACGCGACTAATTCAAAATGGCCGACTTCCTGTTCGGTTTCGGGCATGACGCCAAGAGACTTTTCTTTAAGTTGTCCCATGATACAGGTGTGTACCGACTTTCGTGCATGTACGTCAAACCGTATCGTGGGGCTTGAGGCACAAAGTTTTCAAGGGGGCGCTGTTGAGCCATTTTGCCACGCCCATTAATGCAAACCATTTAATATCAAATTTTTCGCCAGGCCTGGCTTGCATGCAAAATTTGGTGACTTTTTGGGCATGTTAAGGGGGGCAAAAAGGCCTTCACTTTGTCAGGAAAATAATAATAATAATAATAATTAAAGCTGCAAGCAGCGATGAACGGGCCCTCGCACTCACGGCCACCGCCCCCCATAAGCATATCAGAAATGACACCACCCACGAGTCTCTATGTCAAACCATTCAAAAGTTATAGCAGAAAAAAGGGACAACCAATCAGAAGAAGGGGCGGGGCTACTTCAGGCCAATGAAGGTCAAGGACTCCATAAAGAATCTGATGACCCCACCCACGACTCTCTATGTCAAACCATTCCAAAGTTATAGCAGAAAATCGGGACAACCAATCAGAAGAAGGGGCGGGGCTAATTAAGGCCAACGAAGCTTAAGGACTCATTACAGAGTCCCATGACACCACCCACAACTTCCTATGTCAAACCATTCAAAAGTTATGGCAGAGAAAAGTATTCTAGGGGGCGCTGTTGAGCCATTTTGCCACGCCCATTAATGCAAACCATGTAATATCAAATTTATCACCAGGCCTGGCTTGCATGCAAAATTTGGTGACTTTTGGAGAACTATCAAATATGGACCAATCACATGAAGGGGGGCGCGCCTTTTGGCGTCTAGCGTCGCCACGGTAACACTTTTGAAAGAGAAAAGTAATGCGTGGTGTCGCAGGATGTAGACGCACATTTTGATGTATAACACACCTGGGTGCACATTACGGTTCGGGCTGAATTAACTGCCGAAGGAATGGCATAAATTTCGCCAAAATGACACAATTTATTCAAAATGGCCGACATCCTGTTCGGTTTCGGCCATGGCTCCAAGAGACTTTTCTTTAAGTTCTGCCATGATACAGGTGTGTACCGATTTTCGTTCATGTACGTCAAACCGTATTATGGGGCTTGAGGCGCAAAGTTTTTTCTGTCTGAAAGAATCAGATGAAGGGTGGGCGCGCTTTTTGGCGTCTAGCGTCGCCACGGTAACGCTTTTGAAAGAGAAAAGTAATGCGTGGTGTCGGAGGATGGAGATGCACATTTTTATGTATAACACACCTGGGTGCACGTTACGGTTCGGGCTGAATTAACTTTCGAAGGAATGGCATAAATTTCGCCAAAATGACATGACTAATTCAAAATGGCCGACATCCTGTTCGGTTTCGGGCATGACCCCAAGAGACTTTTCTTTAAGTTGTCCCATGATACAGGTGTGTACCGATTTTCGTGCATGTACGTCAAACCGTATCGTGGGGCTTGAGGCACAAAGTTTTCAAGGGGGCGCTGTTGAGCCATTTTACCACGCCCATTAATGCAAACCATTAAATATCAAATTTTTCGCCAGGCCTGGCTTGGGTGCAAAATTTGGTGACTTTTTGGGCATGTTAAGGGGGGCAAAAAGGCCATCACTTTGTCAGAAGAAAAATAATAATAATAATAATAATAAAAATTCCTGCAAATACAATAGGGCCTTCGCACTGAAGGTGCTCGGGCCCTAATAATAATAATAATAAAAATTCCTGCAAATACAATAGGGCCTTCGCACTGAAGGTGCTCGGGCCCTAATAATAATAAAAATTCCTGCAAATACAATAGGGCCTTCGCACTGAAGGTGCTCGGGCCCTAATTAAAGCTGCAAGCAGCAATGAACGGGCCCTCGCACTCACGTCAACCGTCCCCCATAAGCATATCAGAAATGACACCACCCACGACTTCCTATGTCAAACCCTTCAAAAGTTATAGCAGAAAAAAGGGACGACCAGTCAGAAGAAGGGGCGGGGCTAATTCAGGGCAAAGAAGATCAAGGACTCATTATAGAGTCCCATGACACCACCCACGACTCTCTATGTCAAAACATTCAAAAGTTATAGCAGAAAATAGGGACAACCAATCAGAAAAAGGGACTGGGCTAATTGTCACCAATTATGGTCAAGGACTCAATGCCGAGTCCCATGACACCACCCACGACTCTCTATGTCAAACCTTTCAAAAGTTATGGCAGAAAAAAGTATTCTAGGGGGCGCTGTTGAGCCGTGAGGACACGCCCATTAATGCAAACCATGAAAAAAAAAATCTGATCACTCAAATGAACGACGATCATACAGTACAGCTGTATCTCATGGTCCAGAATGTATGATATTATATTAATCTATTATACCATATTATATTACATGTTGTTATTTCATATTAGCGTACCCAGTAATATAGCATATTGTATTATTGCATTGTATGTTGCTTCATTTCATATATTTTTGACTGTATTATATTGTAAAATTATATATCATAGCGATTGCATTATTATATAATTTCAATTTATAACACTAATATACAATTCCTCACACACACACTCCTTCCAAATGTTTCTTTTTTTTCTCCATTATGACAATTGTATGCTGTCATCCGTTATGTTTTTTGTTTTTAAGCTTGTTATGTCTGTTATTCAAATATATTAATACATTCATTAATATGCTATACTGTATTTTGTATATTGTGTGTGTGTGTGTGTGTGTGTGTGTGTGTGTGTGTGTGTGTATATATATATATATATATATATATGTGTGTGTGTGTGTGTGTGTGTATACCTGAAGTGTGACTACCTGCAGAACGTATTTTAGCATGAAAGCTTGCATATTTAACGTACATCAAGCATCCTGTATCATAGCTACATGTCTGCCGTTTGTAACAAAGCGAACCGCGTGAAAATCGGTTGAAAATCAAGTGAGTTATAGTTATTTTACTTATGCAGACACCTCCTTCCACAATAGAAGTGAACGCTCTAGAGTTAAAGCGATACCGATCCAAGATGGCGGCCACGCCCGACGTTCTCAGGCAGTCAATGCGGCGCCTTGACCAAGATGGCGGCCGCGCTGAACATCAGCCCCTCCCCCCGCGGGAGCTGCGCACGCAAACTCCACTCAAATTCAAAAGTTATGGCAGAAAATCGGGACAACCAATCAGAAGAAGGGGAAAGAGAAAAGAAATGTGCGTCGTCACAGGACAGAGACGAACATTTTGATGTAAAAAAAACACAAAAATTGCTGACAAAAATTTTGGCATATCAAGCCAGGCTTGAACTCTCGACCTCTGGCAGCAAAGACCGCAATAATCTGGCTGAGCTAAGTCTCAGCTATTCCTTTTATTTGACCTACTGGGTTAGGACAGACCAACATAGCGATAAAATGCCTGGAACTTTTTTTTTCCTAATTTTTTAAATATTTGTAAGTTATAAATATTAGTAAAACCCTACTATTTAAATTATTACTTTTTCTGTAACCATTCTGCCAAGGTTGTAACCGGGCTGAGCCGGGAATATTTCTGAAGTCACCACATTACAGGGAGCTGATTGGTCGGGGGGCGGGGCCGTCATCACCCTACTCGCCACTGATTGGTCGGGGGGCGGCGCCGTCATCACCCTACTCGCCACTGATTGGTCGGGGGGCGGGGCCGCCATCACCCTACTCGCCACTGATTGGTCAGGGGGCGGGGCCGGCAGACGTTTGAATCAGGAAGCGGGAGTCAGCGCGAGAGCGACTGGCGGCTCGCGGCAATTTTATTATAAAAAAAAGGACAACCAATCAGAAGAAGGGGCGGGGCTAATTCAGGCCAATGAAGGTCAAGGACTCCATAAAGAATCTGATGACACCACCCACGACTCTCTATGTCAAACCATTCAAAAGTTATAGCAGAAAATCGGGACAACCAATCAGAAGAAGGGGCGGGGCTAATTAAGGCCAACGAAGCTTAAGGACTCATTACAGAGTCCCATGACACCACCCACGACTCTCTATGTGAAACCATTCAAAAGTTATGGCAGAGAAAAGTATTCTAGGGGGCGCTGTTGAGCCGTTAGGCCACGCCCATTAATGGAAACCATGAAATATCACATTTATCGCCAGGCCTGGCTTGCATGCAAATTTTGGTGACTTTTGGAGAACTATCAAATATGGACCAATCAGATGAAGGGTGGGTGCGCTTTTTCGCGTCTAGCGTCGCCACGGTAACACTTTTGAAAGAGAAAAGTAATGCGTGGTGTCCCACGATGGAGACGCACATTTTGGTGTATAACACACCTGGGTGCACGTTACGGTTCGGGCCTTATTAACTGCCGAAGGAATGGCATAAATTGCGCCAAAATTACACGATTAATTCAAAATGGCTGATTTCCTGTTCGGTTTCGGCCATGGCTCCAAGAGACTTTTCTTTAAGTTGCGACATGATACAGGTGTGTATCGATTTTCATGCATGTACGTCAAACCGTATTGTGGGGCTTGAGGCACAAAGTTTTCCAGGGGGCGCTGTTGAGCCATTTTGCAACACCAATTAATACAAACCATGAAATATCAAATTTATCGCCAGGCCTGCCTTGCATGCAAAATATGGTGACTTTTGGGGAACTATCAAATATGGACCAATCAGATGAAGGGGGGCGCGCTTTTTGGCGTCTAGCGTCGCCACGGTAACACTTTTGAAAGAGAAAAGTAATGCACGTAGTTGCAGGATAGAGACGCACATTTTGATGTATAACACACCTGGGTGCACGTTACGGTTCGGGCCGTATTAATTCTCGAAGGAATGGCTCATATTGCTCCAAAATTACGCGATTAATTCAGAATGTTCAAAATGGCCGACTTCCTGTTCGGTTTCGGCCATGGCGCCAAGAGACTTTTCTTTAAGTTGCGACATGATACAGGTGTGTACCGATTTCCGTTCATGTACGTCAAACCGTATTATGGGGCTTGAGGCGCAAAGTTTTTTCTGTCTGAACCAACCAGATGAAGGGTGAGCGCGCTTTTTGGCGTCTAGCGTCGCCACGGTAACGCTTTTGAAAGAGAAAAGTAATGCATGTTGTCGCAGGATGGAGACGCACATTTTGATGTATAACACACGTGGGGGCATGTTACGGTTCGGGCCTTATTAACTGCCGAAGGAATGGCATAAATTGCGCCAAAGTGACACGATTAATTCAAAATGGCTGATTTCCTGTTCGGTTTCGGCCATGTCGCCAAGAGACTTTTCTTTAAGTTGTGTACTGATACAGGTGTGTAGCGATTTTCGTGCATGTACGTCAAACCGTATTGTGGGGCTTGAGGCACAAAGTTTTCCGAAGGGCGCTGTTGAGCCATTTTGCCACGCCCATTAATGTAAACCATTAAATATCAAATTTTTCGCCAGGCCTGACTTGCATGCAAAATTTGGTGACTTTTTGGGCACGTTTAGGGGGGCAAAAAGGCCCTCCTTTCGTCAGAAGAAAAAAGAAAGAAAAAAAAAAATTCCTACAGATACAATAGGGCCTTCGCACTGAAGGTGCTCG
>NC_084597.1:184500-192500 GCF_033807715.1 Cololabis saira | reverse complement strand
TTAGCGATCCCATTAGCGGCTCGGTTAGCGGTCCCGTTAGCGATCCCGTTAGCGATCCCGTTAGCGATCCCATTAGCGATCCCGTTAGCGATCCCGTTAGCGATCCCGTTAGCGGTCCCGTTAGCGGTTCCGTTAGCGATCCCATTAGCGGTCCCGTTAGCGGTTCCGTTAGCGGTTGTTAGCGGCTCGGTTAGCGATCCCGTTAGCGGCTCGGTTAGCGGTCCCGTTAGCGATCCCGTTAGCGGTTCCGTTAGCGATCCCATTAGCGGTCCCGTTAGCGGTTGTTAGCGGCTCGGTTAGCGATCCCGTTAGCGGCTCGGTTAGCGGTCCCGTTAGCGGTCCCGTTAGCGATCCCGTTAGCGATCCCGTTAGCGGTTCAGTTAGCGGTTCTATATTTTCTGTAATAACTTTTGAATGGTTTGACATAGAGAGTCATGGGTGGTGTCATTGGAATCTGTATCGAGTCCTTGACCTTCATGGGTGCAAATAAGCCCCGCGATCATCCGGCAGTAGTCCGTGGCACTTCAAAATTTCCCGGGAATTTTGTCTAGTTATTATTATTATTCCATATTCTTCCGTATAAACTTCGGCGCGTAACTAGTTGCGCAGCTTTGAGAAAACTCAAAAAGTAAAAACGTAGAAACGTGCGACTTAATCGGGAATCAATTGGTATGACTTTTATTAGCGATTGGCGTGCACGTTTTTGCGCAACGTGCACAAACGTGCGCTTTTTGCCCCATCCGGAACGCATTGCGAGAAGTTTGGGGCCTCACCACTCGCACACCGTTACTCGAAAAATTCTGAACCGATTTAGAAAGTTGTAGGCCCTGAATTTAACTACAGTCCTGTGGATTTTCAGAACGATGGCACGAATAGTTTTTGCACGAAGTGCAAAAACATTTCCAAATTTCCAAACTAATGGGGAAGATTTTCCCATGTATTTGTATGGGGCAGCATTTCACACTGTGGGTGTGAAATGTCCGGTGAAGGTTAAAAAAAAAAAAAAATCACCTTTTTTCCGAGTCACGTATCTTTCTCATACTTGCACGTAGAAACGTCATTCAAACTTCAAAACGGAGGAAAACTTCTCTTCTCTCTCTAAACCCCGGACTGTTTTTTCCTAAAATGTACACTTTTCAAGATATGAGCCCTCAAGCGAGGACTGAAAATCACTCTTTGTCAAATCTAGAGTGGAGGTTTTAATTGATCAGAGTGAGCAGAACCTTGAAAAAATGATCATAATTTTTATTTGTAACTTAAGGTCACGGCCAAACCGTAAAAGGTAAACAGATAATTTTTGGTCAGAATGTAGACATACATTTTGGTATTCTTAAAATGTGACTTTGACAGGCGTGGTGTGCACAAAATTTAAACGGGGAGACTAAGAGCCATGCCAAATCCTGTCTCCTTCTCCATTCACTGCAATGTTAAAAAAAAAATTCTTCAAAAAAATCTCATTTTTGTTTTCGAATTGCCGTTACTAACACATTTTAAGGAATATCTGAATGAAATTAAGATTGTCAGAATCTTCCGGGTTCTGTCTCTCTCACGATGTCTTTGTTTTTCTGCTAGGAGCTACAGTTTGATTACAAGGTGAAGTTATTTGAGGCTTGTCAAATCCGAAAAACTGGCTGAGTCATTCCAATACAATATACACTATCATACTTCCGGGTCATGTGACCCAGAACTGGTCACATGACACAGTCAATGCAGACTTCATAATACTTTACCTTGGATAATGGAGGAATTTGAACCCTGACCTTACATGATCCCCAGTCCTGCTGGGGACAGGTTCATGGGATATATATGTATATTATTATTATTATACATATAAATATTTACATTTGTATATTATATATACATATTAGCCCCGCCCCTTCTTCTGATTGGCCGATACGTTTTAGTCCAATATCTTTTGAATGGTTTGACATACAGAGACATGGTTGGTGTCAAATGACTAAGTATGGAGTCCCTGACCCTCATTGGTGCAAATTAGCCACGCCCCTTCTTCTGATTGGCCGATACGTTATAGTCCAATATCTTTTGAATGGTTTGACATACAGAGACATGGGTGGTGTCAAATGACTAAGTATCGAGTCCCTGACCCTCATTGGTGCAAAATTAGCCACCCCCTTCTTCTGATTGGCCGATACGTTATAGTCCAATATCTTTTGAATGGTTTGACATACAGAGACATGGGTGGTGTCAAATGACTAAGTATCGAGTCCCTGACCCTCATTGGTGCAAATTAGCCACGCCCCTTCTTCTGATTGGCTGATACGTTAAAGTCCAATATCTTTTGAATGGTTTGACATACAGAGACATGGGTGGTGTCAAATGACTAAGTATGGAGTCCCTGACCCTCATTGGTGCAAATTAGCCCCGCCCCTTCTTCTGATTGGCTGATACGTTAAAGTCCAATATCTTTTGAATGGTTTGACATACAGAGACATGGGTGGTGTCAAATGACTAAGTATCGAGTCCCTGACCCTCATTGGTGCAAATTAGCCACGCCCCTTCTTCTGATTGGCTGATACGTTAAAGTCCAATATCTTTTGAATGGTTTGACATACAGAGACATGGGTGGTGTCAAATGACTAAGTATCGAGTCCCTGACCCTCATTGGTGCAAATTAGCCACGCCCCTTCTTCTGATTGGCTGATACGTTAAAGTCCAATATCTTTTGAATGGTTTGACATACAGAGACATGGGTGGTGTCAAATGACTAAGTATCGAGTCCCTGACCCTCATGGGTGCATCCCGCGATCATCCGGCAGTAGTCCGTGGCACTTCAAAATTTCCCGGGAATTTTGGTCTAGTTATTTATTATTATTTATTCCATATTCTTCCGTATAAACTTCGGCGCGTAACTAGTTGCGCAGCTTTGAGAAAACTCAAAAAGTAAAAACGTAGAAACGTGCGACTTAATCGGGAATCAATTGGTATGACTTTTATAAGCGATTGGCGTGCACGTTTTTGCGCAACGTGCACAAACGTGCACTTTTTGCCCCATCCGGAACGCATTGCGTGAACTTTGGGGCCTCACCACTCGCATACCGTTACTCGAAAAATTCTGAACCGATTTAGAAAGTTGTAGGCCCTGAATTTAACTACAGTCATCTGGATTTTCAGAACGATGGCACGAATAGTTTTTGCACGAAGTGCAAAAACATTTCCAAATTTCCAAACTAATGGGGAAGATTTTCCCATGCATTTCAATGGCGCCATTATAAGCGGATGGGAAAATGTTGGGAAAAAAAAGACAAAATTCACCTTTTTTCCGAGTCACGTATCTTTCTCATACTTGCACGTAGAAAGGTCATTCAAACTTCAAAACGGAGGAAAACTTCTCTTCTCTCTCTAAACCCCGGACTGTTTTTTCCTAAAATGTACAATTTTCAAGATATGAGCGCTCAAGCGAGGACTGGAAATCACTTTTTTGTCAAATCTTCAGTGCGGTTCTAATTGATCAGAGTGCGAGAGACTTTAAAAAAATGATCATAATTTTTATTTGTAACTCGACCTCACGGCCAAACCGTAAAAGGTAGACAGATCATTTTTGGTCAGAATATAGACATAGGTTTTGTGATTCATAAAATGTGACTTTGACAGGCGTGGTGTGCACAAAATTTGAACGGGGAGACTAACAGCCATGCCAAATCCTGTCTTTCTCTGCATTGACTCCCATGTTAAATGAAGTTTTCTTCAAAAAAATCTCATTTTTGTTTTCGAATTGCCGTTACTAACACATTTTAAGGAATATCTGAATGAAAATAAGATTGACAGAATGTTCTGGGTTCTCCGTCTCTCACGATGTTTTCATTTTTCTGCTAAGAGCTACGGTTTGACCGCAAAGTGGAGTGATTTGAGGTTTGTCACAACCAAAAATCTAGCTGTCATTCCCGCTCCCTCTGTATCAGGTTCTTGTTGCCCCTAACAACCATAGCACAGCTGTGCTGATTAGACTGACCCAGACCTTGTCACATGACACAGTCATTACAGACTTCATGTAATATAACCTGGATAATGGAGAAATCTGAACCCTGACCTTTTGACCTTACATGATCCCCAGTCCTGCTGGGAACAGGTTCATTGGATATATATGTATATTATTATTATTATACATATAAATATTTACATTTGTATATTATATATACATATTAGCCCCGCCCCTTTTTCTGATTGGCCGATACGTTATAGTCCAATATCTTTTGATTGGTTTGACATAGAGACTCACGGGTGGTATCAAATGACTAAGTATCGAGCCCCTGACCCTCATTGGTGCAAATTAGCCCCGCCCCTTCTTCTGATTGGCTGATACGTTAAAGTCCAATATCTTTTGAATGGTTTGACATACAGAGACATGGGTGGTGTCAAATGACTAAGTATCGAGTCCCTGACCCTCATTGGTGCAAATTAGCCACGCCCCCTCTTCTGATTGGCCGATACGTTATAGTCCAATATCTTTTGAATGGTTTGACATACAGAGACATGGGTGGTGTCAAATGACTAAGTATGGAGTCCCTGACCCTCATTGGTGCAAATTAGCCACGCCCCTTCTTCTGATTGGCCGATACGTTATAGTCCAATATCTTTTGAATGGTTTGACATACAGAGACATGGGTGGTGTCAAATGACCAAGTATCGAGTCCCTGACCCTCATTGGTGCAAATTAGCCACGCCCCTTCTTCTGATTGGCTGATACGTTAAAGTCCAATATCTTTTGAATGGTTTGACATAGAGAGTCATGGGTGGTGTCAAATGACTAAGTATCGAATCCCTGACCCTCATTGGTGCAAATTAGCCCCGCCCCTTCTTCTGATTGGCCGATACGTTATAGTCCAATATCTTTTGAATGGTTTGACATAGAGAGTCATGGGTGGTGTCAAATGACTAAGTATCGAGTCCCTGACCCTCATTGGTACAAATTAGCCCCGCCCCTTCTTCTGATTGGCCGATACGTTATAGTCCAATATCTTTTGAATGGTTTGACATAGAGAGTCATGGGTGGTGTCAAATGACTAAGTATCGAGTCCCTGACCCTCATTGGTGCAAATTAGCCCCGCCCCTTCTTCTGATTGGCCGATACGTTATAGTCCAATATCTTTTGAATGGTTTGACATACAGATTCATGGATGATGTCATATTACTAAGTCTGGAGTCCTTGACCCTCATTGGTGCAAATTAGCCCCGCCCCTTCTTCTGATTGGCTGATACGTTATAGTCAAATATCTTTTGAATGGTATGACATACAGAATCATGGATGATGTCATATTAATCAGTATATTAATCAGTATCGAGCCCCGCGATCATCCGGCAGTAGTCCGTGGCACTTCAAAATTTCCCGGGAATTTTGGTCTAGTTAGTGCCACGGCTGCGCCACGTGGCACTCCTCCTCCATTGAGCTTCGCAATGGAGGAGGAGTGCCTCGTGCGCAGCACGAGGCACTCTTAATATTGCTCAGGCTTATTATTTATTATTATTCCATATTCTTCCGTATAAACTTCGGCGCGTAACTAGTCCCACAGCTTTGAGAAAACGCGAAAAGTAAAAACGTAGAAACGTGCGCCTTAATCGGGAATCGATTGGTATGACTTTTATTAGCGATTGGCGTGCACGTTTTTGCGCAACGTGCACAAACGTGCACTTCTTGCCCCATCCGGAACGCATTGCGTCAACTTTGGGGCCTCACCACTCGCACACCGTTACTCGAAAAATTATGAACCGATTTAGAAAGTTGTAGGCCCTGAATTTAACTACATTCCTGTGGATTTTCAGAACGATGGCACGAATAGTTTTTGCACGAAGTGCAAAAACATTTCCAAATTTCCAAACTAATGGGGACCATGTATTTGTATGGGGCAGCATTTCACACTGTGTGTGGGATGAGGTTAAAAAAAAAAAAATCACCTTTTTTCTGAGTCACCTATCTTTCTCATACTTGCACGTAGAAACGTCATTCAAACTTCAAAACGGAGGAAAACTTCTCTTCTCTCTCTAAACCCCGGACTGTTTTTTCCTAAAATGTACACTTTTCAAGATATGAGCCTTCAAGCGAGGACTAAAAAACCCCCTTTTTCAAATCTAGAGTGGAGGTTCGAATTGATCAGAGTGAGCAGAACCCTGAAAAAATGACCATAATTTTTATTTGTAACTCGACCTCACGGCCGAACCGTAAAAGCTGGACAGATCATTTTTGGTCAGAATGTAGACATACATATTGGTATTCTTAAAATGTGACTTTGACAGGCGTGGTGTGCACAAAATTTAAACGGGGAGACTAAGAGCCATGCCAATTCCTGTCTCCTTCTCCATTCACTGCAATGTTAAAAAAAAAATTCTTCAAAAAAATCTCATTTTGGTTTTCGAATTGCCGTTACTAACACATTTTAAGGAATATCTGAATGAAATTAAGATTGTCAGAATCTTCCGGGTTCTGTCTCTCTCACGATGTCTTTGTTTTTCTGCTAGGAGCTACAGTTTGATTACAAGGTGCAGTTATTTGAGGCTTGTCAAATCCAAAAAACTAGCTGAGTCATTCCAATACAATATACACTACCATACTTCCGGGTCATGTGACCCAGAACTAGTCACATGACCCACTCAATGCAGACTTCATAATACTTTACCTTGGATAATGGAGGAATCTGAACCCTGACCTTACATGATCCCCAGTCCTGCTGGGGACAGGTTCATGGGATATATATGTATATTATTATTATTATACATATAAATATTTACATTTGTATATTATATATACATATTAGCCCCGCCCCTTCTTCTGATTGGCCGATACGTTATAGTCCAATATCTTTTGAATGGTTTGACATAGAGTGTCACGGGTGGTATCAAATGACTAAGTATCGAGCCCCTGACCCTCATTGGTGCAAATTAGCCCCGCCCCTTCTTCTGATTGGCTGATACGTTAAAGTCCAATATCTTTTGAATGGTTTGACATACAGAGACATGGGTGGTGTCAAATGACTAAGTATCGAGCCCCTGACCCTCATTGGTGCAAATTAGCCCCGCCCCTTCTTCTGATTGGCTGATACGTTATAGTCCAATATCTTTTGAATGGTTTGACATACAGAGACATGGGTGGTGTCAAATGACTAAGTATCGAGTCCCTGACCCTCATTGGTGCAAATTAGCCACGCCCCTTCTTCTGATTGGCCGATACGTTATAGTCCAATATCTTTTGAATGGTTTGACATACAGAGACATGGGTGGTGTCAAATGACTAAGTATCGAGTCCCTGACCCTCATTGGTGCAAATTAGCCCCGCCCCTTCTTCTGATTGGCCGATACGTTATAGTCCAATATCTTTTGAATGGTTTGACATACAGAGACATGGGTGGTGTCAAATGACTAAGTATGGAGTCCCTGACCCTCATTGGTGCAAATTAACCCCGCCCCTTCTTCTGATTGGCCGATACGTTAAAGTCCAATATCTTTTGAATGGTTTGACATACAGACACATGGGTGGTGTCAAATGACTAAGTATCGAGTCCCTGACCCTCATTGGTGCAAATTAGCCCCGCCCCTTCTTCTGATTGGCCGATACGTTATAGTCCAATATCTTTTGAATGGTTTGACATAGAGAGTCATGGGTGGTGTCAAATGACCAAGTATCGAGTCCTTGACCTTCATGGGTGCATCCCGCGATCATCCGGCAGTAGTCCGTGGCACTTCAAAATTTCCCGGGAATTTTGTCTAGTTAGTGCCACGGCTGCGCCACGTGGCACGCCTCCTCCATTGAGATGCGCAAGCTCAATGGAGGAGGAGTGCCTCGTGCGCAGCACGAGGCACTAATACTATTGCTCAGGCTTATTATTTATTATTATTTATTCCATATTCTTCCGTATAAACTTCGGCGCGTAACTAGTCGCACAGCTTTGAGAAAACTCAAAAAGTAAAAACGTAGAAACGTGCGACTTAATCGGGAATCAATTGGTATGACTTTTATAAGCGATTGGCGTGCACGTTTTTGCGCAACGTGC
>NC_084597.1:167000-184000 GCF_033807715.1 Cololabis saira | reverse complement strand
GCTTGTATTTATATTCTTTATATTTGCTTTCTGCGTCTTTAATTTTCCATTCAATGAATTCCTTATACAAGATATTTTTCTTACGTTACGTAGACCTTTAGTGATCCACGATTTAATCTTTAGACACAGAGGCGACACAATGGACTAAGCTGATACAAAGAGTTGACCAAATCTATTTCACTTATCCAGGAGGAGGAGGAGGAACAGACGACATGAGATAGGAGGAGGAGAGGGGAGGAGATATACCTTAGCTGGATAGGATGGTCCCACAGGTGAAGGAGTTTTAATCTTAGGCCTCTGAGAACGCATAACAGCAAATTCAGTAAAATTTAAGACTTTAATGAAACAATGCACTTTAGTCAGGAGGAGTGACTTGTCCCGCTAGTGAAGACATCAGACCTCTGGCCATCTGAATATATAAAGCAGCAAAATTTTACTAAGAGGAAGACTTTAAGTGAGATCATGCATGTTACTGAATATGGAAGCATATGAGGGCTTATATCATTTTCAAATGATGCCTCAGCAAATAGTTACCAATACTCAATTTTAAATCTAGAATGTGAAAATTTAAATGCATTTGCAGAAATGCTTTTTCATTTTAAGAATGTGGCTGCATTTTTTGACTCAAAAATCAAATCAATAATATTTAATCCAATTTGCATTTACATTTTTTTGTATTTTATTTTGAAAATTAAATCTCAAACGTCTTTTTATTTTTAATTTGAATAAATAACAAGAATAAGCAGCCTTGAAGAATAAAATTAAAATGCAAATCAGATTATATATTATTAATTTGATTTTAGAGTCAAACAATGCAGCCACATTCTTAAAATGAAAAAGCATTTCCGCAAAAATGCATTTTAATTTGAAAATAGGCCCTCATGTGCTTCCATAACTGAACCGTACTTTTGCAGGTGGAGAACAGCAGGGGGTTTCTAGCTCATCCGAACTACAGGAGACTCCGGTCAGAGGTGATACAAACGGCTGATGACAGATGAGAAGAAACAGTGAATTAAACTGTGGACAATTTATTTAATTTGATGTATTTTGTAAGTGAGAGAGGTGCAAATGTTCAGTGTTATACAGATAAAATCTGAATCAGGTAACTCACCGTCTTGGGCTTAGGAGAAGTCTTGCGATCCACACGCAAGTTCGTGGTGCTGAACTGTCCAGCGGGGGGAAGTGGGGGGAAGCACTCCTCCCGAAAGACAAAACACTCCTCCTGAAAAACAAAACAGGTTGACTTCTGATTACAATCTGTCCTGTAAGAAAAAAAACAAACCAAAGAATGATAAATACATCCTCAAGGAATATTATTTAAATATTAACCTGCGGTTGAACCATCCCAGGTTGAGGAGAACCTGTGGATCTGCGAGGTTCCCTTGGGTGGCTCACCTGTTACCAATGAAAATGTATTTTAAGTGTAATCTGCATCATCAAATAAAATATCAATTAAACTTGAATCATTAAAATTACAAAATGCACTTTTGATAGTTATATGAGAGGAACCATAGTGTTACTGTTCTTAAAACATCTAAATAATTGTTATTATAAATATTATTGCACCTTTTGGCAAACATTAGCCCTATGAACAAATTCTAAACTAATAGAAGAGGGGGAACGGCATACCGTCACAGCAGGGGAGGTTAGGCCCAAAGGCTCGTCCTCGTCCGAACTCCAGAACAATCCGGATGGGGATGTTCCAACCTTCTGAGAAGATGTCATAACATACATATTAAACTTTAGGCAGTGAGGACAGTCTAGACATCTCTGGGCAGAGTGAGCTGCGAATCCCCAGCATGTGTCATTTGTGATTAGAAGTAACATACCTTGTTCACTGGAGAACGGAAGCAGCGACGATACTTTCCCTTGGCTTGGGACGAGGACGCAACCTATAGCATGAAATAAATCAAAATACTTCAAGTCACATCGTTACAGTGAAACAACAATATACATTACAATTATATTTATAGATAGCATAGTTTATTTGAAGACTATTATTATAGTTTATATGACTTTAAAAAATATAGATGTAAAATTAACAGTCAGTAATAAAAAAGGTAACACTGGATAAAATGCCCTCCATCAAGACATAAAAGTTTGACACTGACCTTCTTGGGCTTAGGCGAAGGCTTGAAGTCCGCCAGGCAAGACAGGTGAGAAGGAGAGACTTTCTCCATAGCACGTAGGGCGGTGCTGCTGAAGAAGACGGGGTTCAGTGGGAAAAAGCACTCCTCCTCCTATAAAAAAATAACACAGAAAATCTTCTAATTACATCTTTTTTTTTCTAATTCAAAAAGTAATATTTGAAAAGCCATAAACGAAGCACAAACCTGTGGTTGAGCTGTCCTCCACTGGAATGACAGAAAGCATTGCATTTTATTAAAAAAATAAAAACATTGCAACCTTCATTAATATCACATTAAACATTGTATAAATCACATCACACCATCATACCGTATATTAAGTCTCAAGCACACATAATATGCATCAATTACCTTGCTTTCCTGACCAACTACCGTCCACCGAGACGGATCAGGGGTAGTTGATTCAGGACGAGGGGAAGCTGGAGCAGGAGAACTCTCCCTCACAACCGCTTTAGGAAGGACCTTCCTAAGTGGAGGTGATGGCCTGGGAGAGACTCGCAAGACTGGTGGTGGTGGTGGTGGTGGTGTCCTAAGTTGCTCTGTAGCAGCAGATGAGAGCAACTCAGCGAGGATAGCCATCCCGAAACGATCACTCAGGTGGACCTGCAGAAATAAGCAAAGAAAAAAACAAAAAGGTTTTACTTTCATTTAGCATCTGCCGTGTACTGAAGTCTTAATGGCAACAACAAAGAACTACAAATCAGACTTTTGTTCCACACACAGACATTGTACTTACACCATCATAGCTCCAAAGCGCCAGATTGCTCAGGGGGAAATGCTCCGTAGCGGAGAAGAAGTACTTCACACCTTGAAAAAGAGAAAAAAATAAATTAATTAATCTTCATGTTATACATACATGTATTATGACTTTATATGAGATGCTACACATTTAATTCATGCTTTTTATGCAAGATATTTTCTCAATTAGCTGTATGAAACTCAAATATTTTCCACATACCCATACGAGCAGCCACACGTCGATATTCCTGACGCAGGTGATCCTGGTAGTGAGGGTCACAAGTCAGGCGGGGTGGAAAGTCGACAACAAAAACCTGTAGAACACAAAACCTGATCATTAATAAGAAAATTACACTTTCCCTAAAAGTCCCACACAGTCCATATAATGAAATCATCCAATCAACAATAATAAGATAAGAAAGAAAAGCTTACCTTAGGCCAGCGGTTGCCAATGGATTGGAGGAGTTTGGCAAAGTCGTTGGCAGCGTTAGCAATGGTGTTGCGAGTCAGGTCGTTGCTGGGAGCCAGTAGACATACGGCCTCAGGAGTACGAGGAACTACGGCGTTTAGGACCTCGGTACGGAGCTGAGACGCACTGGCCCCCGGAGTCGACATGATGCCAAAGGACAGGTCTTGAGTCTTTGGCATCTGGACAAAACCATCTACAATGGCGCGTAGATGGGAGTCCCCGACAATCAGAACAAGCTGCAAAAATAATAGCATTTCATTCGCATGAAAATCATGAAGACATCAAACGATCAATTATTTTCTTCCAACAGTCAATATATATATTACCTTCTTGTCCGGGGACTCAGGCGGCATGATCAATTTGTTTGGCCGCCCTGTGAAGGGGGAAATTGACCAATGGAGCACTCTGTGGCGTCGCCCGGAGCCATGGCCTGTTTAGAAAAAGATGGAACATGAGACGATTAAAGAGGGATTTCATACCTGTAAAAATCCTACAACAATCACTCTTTACTAGCAGTGAAAACATGCAAGAATGAAAGACAGTTAACAAGCTCTTAGCAGAAATGTATAGTAAGAATACATAATTATTATATTTGATATAATAAAAATTAATTCAATTAATAATAAAACAGCTGAATACTCACGTGCACAAAAGTCGGCACGCGCTTCATCCTCTGACCAGGGCCGTTTGGCTGGGAGTGTGAAACCAGCCGACTAATGACAAATAAGAAACAGATTAAACTTAACTGGACGGTGTAAACGTGTCTCAGTGAAGAGACTGAGTTGTTTAAATGAGTGTTTGTGTCATTTCTGGTCATACATACGTTGTTCACTGGATAGAGGGAGCTCTGGGGGGGGTCTGGCTCATCGACCTTCTCCTTTCTCCAGCGCTCCGCCTGGGCCTGGGACCTCTTCCCCTTTCTCGGCATCCTGAAAGAAAAAAAGAAATCCCTCCAAACAAAAGGGTGTTAAGCCTAAACTAAAACCTAACCTAAACAAGTTATTCTACTCAGTACACGATATAGTTAATATATAGTGTATAATAATATAATAGCTAACAGTACACAAGGTTATAATACGTAAATGTGCGTGAGAGGAGTTGAGGCGGAGAGGGAGATTAGAAAGAGGTGGCGATTAGTTAGAGGGGGAGAGGGAGGGGGAGAGGGAGGAGGAGAGGGAGATGAGGTAAAGATGAGTTAGGGATGAGTTAGGGATGAGTTAGGGATGAGTTAGAGAGATGGGGTTAGAGATGAGTTAGAGATGGGGTTAGGGAGAGATGAGTCAACTAGGACTGGAGCTCAGGAAGCTGCAATGAAAAGACAGATGTACATTAGTTAGGTAGCTACCAATAACATTAACAACTACATTATACATCTTAACATGTCATGTCTGTGGTTAAATTGATCTATTCCTCAACACAAGGCTGTGTGTGTGTGTGTGTGTGTGTGTGTGTGTGTGTGTGTGTGTGTGTGTGTGTGTGTGTGTGTGTGTGTCTCTCAGTACGTTTACATGCAGCAAAGATGGGATTTCTGATCGTATCAGATAACGACATGCAGAAGATCGGATAACTTGTCTGAGTTTACCTGCTGTTCAGAGATCAGATAACTGGCCAGAGTGAACCCCCCCCAGATTAAATTCGAGCATGTGCAGACTGCAATATTTATTCTCTTATTGTGGAGGAGAAGAAAACACTTCCGGTTACCTCACTTCACGTAACTTAACCATGGATCTATAATATTAACGAATTTAACGGACTCTGGGAAAATCCCAAAACAGATAAATAAGCAAACTATGCTCTCTACAGGTCTTAAAATGCTACTGCAAACGCAGGTTATAACAGTTCCAATACACCTTTTTTTCCCCTTTTTTCCTTCAAATTCCTTGGATAGAACCTTTAACATCCTTGGATTTTTTTTTCTCAACATTTCGACTTTTTTCTCGACATTTTGACTATTTCCTCGACATTTTGACTATTTCCTCGACATTTTGACTTTTTTTCCTCGACATTTTGACTTTTTTCTCAACATTTTGACTTTTTTTCTCAACATTTTGACTTTTTTTCTCAACATTTTGACTTTTTTTCTCAACATTTTGACTTTTTTTCTCAACATTTTGACTTTTTTCTCAACATTTTGACTTTTTTCTCAACATTTCGACTTTTTTCTCAACATTTTGACTATTTCCTCGACATTTCAACTTTTTTTCTCAACATTTCGACTTTTTTGACTATTTCCTCGACATTCTGACTTTTTTCTCAACATTTTGACTTTTTTCTCGACATTTTGACTTTTTTCTCGACATTTTGACTTTTTTCCTCGACATTTTGACTTTTGCCTCGACATTTCGCCTTTTTTTCGCCTTTTTTCCTTCAAATTCTGCCTTTTTTTCGCCTTTTTTCCTTTTTTGACAATCACCCCTCATGCCTACAGGTGCGCAGGTGATGTAATAACAACCTCCACCCACACATACATACACACACAGGGTCGGCAGCCATCTTAGATTCAGAGTCTAAAATGATAGACTAAATGGCTGCCACATCCCACATGTGGATGAAAAATGTACCTGTAACTCATCAAAAATGATCAAAAATGATCTGAAACCGCGCTAAATAAGTACTGTCTTATGTTTTGACCGTGTAGAAAGCATACTGAGTCCAAAAACCGCCAGGAACCGCGAGTAACCGCGCCTGCAGCCACATCCGCCTAAGCGTGATTTTTAGTCCCGCGTTACACCGACGCAGAACCTACGGCGTAAGGTCTGCGTCGATGTAACGCGGGACCATAAATAGGCATACTTAGAGCAGACGCGGGAACAATTGGCCGCGATTCTTTTTAAAAATAAGACATTTAATGGCACATAATGTTCTTTCACTGCATTTATAAAAAGAAATTAACAATACCCGCGTTTATACTTGCATTTAATCAACTTTCGGAATATACTTAAGGGTTAACCTGGGCCGAAATCAAGTCCACAGGTTACCAAAAACACTAAATAATATTAAATATACTCCTTACCTGGTCCACGTTAACGTCGGTCTGCGAGCAGGTTTAATCCAAAGTTGAATTCAGCAGTATTTAGCTTTGACAGCAGTATCCTTCGGGCTCGGAAACTCGAAAGGGGCGTGGCACTGCGGCGCGACGGAATTTATAGAGAATGACACGTGACTTGGTCCGACCAATAGCATTGCTTCATTAATCTGGTTTAAAAAAAAAAAAAATTATAAAATATAACTAAAAAACCAAGCCTTACTTTATCAAAAAAAGAATATATACCTGTTATTACCAGAGCAATTATAAATAATATAAATTATATATAAATAATATAGGCTGGGACTCAATTAAAAAAAAATATTGGAATTAATTACAGGCTTTGCAATTAACTAATTGCAATTATTCACAATTTGATCGCATATCAATTTTAGACTTGAGAACTTAACACTTAAAGGTTTAATTTGCAAGTTTATTTATATAGCACAATTCAATCAATCAATCAATCAATCAATCAATCAATCAATCAATCAATCAATCAATCAATCAATCAATTCATATTTATTTCGAGCAATGGTATTTTAAAATCACTATATCCTCTCAAGTTCTCTCATGAACTGTGAAAAAGTCTTTTATGTTACTTGGTAGTAATTTGTTGAATGCTTTAAATAGGATTATTGACGTATAATATTTTACAAGATCATGGAATTTTAATAGTTTTGACTGAATTAACAAAATATTAGTGTTTTCTAGAAATCTAACCTTGTGAATAATTAGAACTGCTCGTTTCTGTAATGTGACTAATGGATTAATTGTGCATTAGTAAATGTTTTTTAACTGTGCAATACTTCTCCCGGACTCTGTGCAATATTCCTACATATGTTGTCATCTGTAAAAAAACGATTCAAATGCACCTTAACCTTTTTTTATATTTTTTTGTATTACTTATATTTCTTATATTTCTTATTGCTTTATATTTCTTATTGTTTGCACTACTGCTATTTGTCTTGCACTGGAGAGGTGATGCTGCTTCAAATCTCACAGTACCCAGGTACACTGACAATAAAGTATTCTGATTCTGAGGTGCGATTTAAAGGAGCTGACAGTTGGAGCAGACCTCAGGTCTACAGGAAGTTTGTTCCACCGGTGAGGAGCAGAATGACTGAATGCTGCCTCACCTCGGGCCTTTCTCAATACCAAGAACGCAAAGTATAGACTTTTTGTTCTTACAAGTCGTTCTTGGAAGAATGAACTCTCAAGAACACGAGCACACGAACAGTTTGAGACGATGCGTTCTTGCTGGTATTGCGCATTACCCGAGGCCTCCTGGGCTTTATCATCCAAAATAGTTGGTTTTGCTATATGTACACATTATATATAATACACACACACACACACACACACACACACACACACACACACACACACACACACACACACACACACACACACGTGTATATATATATATATATATATATATATATATATATATATATATATATATATATATATATATATATAAACAAATAAATAAACAAAACAGTCAATATACAATACTCTGATGCGCTGATGTAGGCTGCCACAAGTGTATACTAACAATGTAATGCCTATTTTTAATAAAGCAGCAACAATATCCTTTCATAGTACATGTTATTTATTCTAATTTGTTTAGTTTAAGTGCTTATTCTAATTTGTTTAGTTTAAGTGCTTTTAAGTCTCACGAGCCAAGAATTTTCTGTACATCACGACGCAACGGCGGGGAAAAAAAACCCGGTAAAAGTTATTGTTTGTGGATCGCGTTATTTAATAGTATTTAAGAGAGCAAATTGAATTGCATTGTTGGCAAATATGGAGCGGCAACCATATCAGCTATCGTCACCATCGGCAGCTTCACTGGGAGCAGAAGAGGAGGCTGCTGAGCTGAGGAGGAGTCTGGAGCTGAGAAGAGCCAGGAGGACTCTGGAAAGACGTTGCGCTATTATTAAAATAATTAAAGCTGTGTACGTTCAGGCTTTCGTTCTTCAGGCTTTCTTGTTGCCGCGGCAACCAGAGCTCAGCTGCTGAGTCATTCAGCCAGAACTGGTCACATGACTCAATCAGAACAGACTTCATATACTTGGAACCTGGAAAATGGAGAAATCTGAACCCTGACCTTTTGACCTTAACTGATCCCCAGTCCTGCTGGGAACAGGTTGATATATATATATATATATATATATATATATATATATATATATATATATATATATATATATATATATATATATATATATATATATATATATATATAAATAAATAAATATCAAAATAATTATCTAAGAATTGTAAGAAAAGTTTTAATGGAAAAAAAGCTCTGTTTTGTGAATTAACCAGATGATTATATCAGAATTCCGAGAAAAGTTTAATAAAAAAATATGCTCTGTTTTTTCTTAGTTAACCAGATAATTATCTCAGAATTCTGAGAAAAACTTAAATACGAATGACAGCTGGTCGTGGTGTATTGCTGAAATATTAATATTTAATTCTATGAAAGCAGGCTCTTTGCCACTCTTTGCGGGTAGATCTATATATTGCAACTTAGAAAAGGTGGTATTGTCCGTCTAGAGACTCAGTCAGTCAGTTAGAGCAGAGCAGACTGGTGGCTCAACAGTAGTGTTGCTGTTCCTGATCTCAGAGGCTGAGGGTTCGAGTCTGTTCTGTGCAGAAATTATTGTCTGTATTTTTTTTCCCGGTATTAGCGGCATATAATCTTTTTTGTGAGAGCCTCAATGATTTGCAGTTTTCTATGTATCAAAAAAATATAATATATATATATATAATAATATAAGAAGAGGAGGAGGAAGAAGAGGAAGAGGATGAGGAGGAAGAGGAGGAGGAAGAAGAGGAAGAGGAGAAGGAGGAAGAAGAGGAGGAGGAGGAGGAGGAGGAGGAAGAAGAGGAAGAGGAGGAGGAGGAGGAGGAAGAAGAGGAAGAGGAGGATGAGGAGGAAGAAGAGGAAGAGGAGGAGGAGGAGGAGGAGGAGGAGGAAGAGGAGGAGGAGGAAGAAGAGGAAGAGGAGGAGGAGGATATATATATATATATATATATATATATATATATATATATATATATATATATATATATATATATGCACATCATCCATGTCTCTGTATGTCAAACCATTCAAAAGATATTGGACTATAACGTATCGGCCAATCAGAAGAAAGGGCGGGGCTAATTTGCACCAATGAGGGTCAGGGACTCGATACTTAGTCCAATGACACCACCCATGACTCTGTATGTCAAACCATTCAAAAGATATTGGACTATAACGTATCGGCCAATCAGAAGAAAGGGCGGGGCTAATTTGCACCAATGAGGGTCAAGGACTCGATACTTAGTCATTTGACACCACCCATGTCTCTGTATGTCAAACCATTCAAAAGATATTGGACTATAACGTATCGGCCAATCAGAAGAAGGGGCGGGGCTAATTTGCACCAATGAGGGTCAGGGACTCGATACTTAGTCATTTGACACCACCCATGTCTCTGTATGTCAAACCATTCAAAAGATATTGGACTATAACGTATCGGCCAATCAGAAGAAGGGGCGTGGCTAATTTGCACCAATGAGGGTCAGGGACTCGATACTTAGTCATTTGACACCACCCATGTCTCTGTATGTCAAACCATTCAAAAGATATTGGACTTTAACGTATCAGCCAATCAGAAGAAGGGGCGGGGCTAATTTGCACCAATGAGGGTCAGGGGCTCGATACTTAGTCATTTGATACCACCCGTGACACTCTATGTCAAACCATTCAAAAGATATTGGACTATAACGTATCGGCCAATCAGAAGAAGGGGCGGGGCTAATTTGCACCAATGAGGGTCAGGGGCTCGATACTTAGTCATTTGACACCACCCATGTCTCTGTATGTCAAACCATTCAAAAGATATTGGACTTTAACGTATCAGCCAATCAGAAGAAGGGGCGGGGCTAATTTGCACCAATGAGGGTCAGGGGCTCGATACTTAGTCATTTGATACCACCCGTGACACTCTATGTCAAACCATTCAAAAGATATTGGACTATAACGTATCGGCCAATCAGAAGAAGGGGCGGGGCTAATATGTATATATAATATACAAATGTAAATATTTATATGTATAATAATAATAATATACATATATATCCCATGAACCTGTCCCCAGCAGGACTGGGGATCATGTAAGGTCAGGGTTCAGATTCCTCCATTATCCAAGGTAAAGTATTATGAAGTCTGCATTGAGTGGGTCATGTGACTAGTTCTGGGTCACATGACCCGGAAGTATGGTAGTGTATATTGTATTGGAATGACTCAGCTAGTATTTTGGATTTGACAAGCCTCAAATAACTTCACCTTGTAATCAAACTGTAGCTCCTAGCAGAAAAACAAAGACATCGTGAGAGAGACAGAACCCGGAAGATTCTGACAATCTTAATTTCATTCAGATATTCCTTAAAATGTGTAAGTAACGGCAATTCGAAAACAAAAATGAGATTTTTTTGAAGAATTTTTTTTTTAACATTGCAGTGAATGGAGAAGGAGACAGGAATTGGCATGGCTCTTAGTCTCCCCGTTTAAATTTTGTGCACACCACGCCTGTCAAAGTCACATTTTAAGAATACCAAAATGTATGTCTACATTCTGACCAAAAATGATCTGTCCAGCTTTTACGGTTCGGCCGTGAGGTCGAGTTACAAATAAAAATTATGGTCATTTTTTCAGGGTTCTGCTCACTCTGATCAATTCGAACCTCCACTCTAGATTTGAAAAAGGGGGTTTTTTAGTCCTCGCTTGAAGGCTCATATCTTGAAAAGTGTACATTTTAGGAAAAAACAGTCCGGGGTTTAGAGAGAGAAGAGAAGTTTTCCTCCGTTTTGAAGTTTGAATGACGTTTCTACGTGCAAGTATGAGAAAGATAGGTGACTCAGAAAAAAGGTGATTTTTTTTTTTTTTTAACCTTCACCGGACATTTCACACCCACAGTGTGAAATGCTGCCCCATACAAATACATGGGAAAATCTTCCCCATTAGTTTGGAAATTTGGAAATGTTTTTGCACTTCGTGCAAAAACTATTCGTGCCATCGTTCTGAAAATCCACAGGACTGTAGTTAAATTCAGGGCCTACAACTTTCTAAATCGGTTCAGAATTTTTCGAGTAACGGTGTGCGAGTGGTGAGGCCCCAAAGTTCACGCAATGCGTTCCGGATGGGGCAAAAAGTGCACGTTTGTGCACGTTGCGCAAAAACGTGCACGCCAATCGCTTATAAAAGTCATACCAATTGATTCCCGATTAAGTCGCACGTTTCTACGTTTTTACTTTTTGAGTTTTCTCAAAGCTGCGCAACTAGTTACGCGCCGAAGTTTATACGGAAGAATATGGAATAATAATAAATAAACTAGACAAAATTCCCGGGAAATTTTGAAGTGCCACGGACTACTGCCGGATGATCGCGGGATGCACCCATGAAGGTCAAGGACTCGATACTTGGTCATTTGACACCACCCATGACTCTCTATGTCAAACCATTCAAAAGATATTGGACTATAACGTATCGGCCAATCAGAAGAAGGGGCGGGGCTAATTTGCACCAATGAGGGTCAGGGACTCGATACTTAGTCATTTGACACCACCCATGTGTCTGTATGTCAAACCATTCAAAAGATATTGGACTTTAACGTATCGGCCAATCAGAAGAAGGGGCGGGGCTAATTTGCACCAATGAGGGTCAGGGACTCGATACTTAGTCATTTGACACCAGCCATGTCTCTGTATGTCAAACCATTCAAAAGATATTGGACTATAACGTATCGGCCAATCAGAAGAAGGGGCGGGGCTAATTTGCACCAATGAGGGTCAGGGACTCGATACTTAGTCATTTGACACCACCCATGTCTCTGTATGTCAAACCATTCAAAAGATATTGGACTATAACGTATCGGCCAATCAGAAGAAGGGGCGTGGCTAATTTGCACCAATGAGGGTCAGGGACTCCATACTTAGTCATTTGACACCACCCATGTCTCTGTATGTCAAACCATTCAAAAGATATTGGACTTTAACGTATCAGCCAATCAGAAGAAGGGGCGGGGCTAATTTGCACCAATGAGGGTCAGGGGCTCGATACTTAGTCATTTGACACCACCCATGTCTCTGTATGTCAAACCATTCAAAAGATATTGGACTTTAACGTATAAGCCAATCAGAAGAAGGGGCGGGGCTAATTTGCACCAATGAGGGTCAGGGGCTCGATACTTAGTCATTTGATACCACCCGTGACACTCTATGTCAAACCATTCAAAAGATATTGGACTATAACGTATCGGCCAATCAGAAGAAGGGGCGGGGCTAATTTGCACCAATGAGGGTCAGGGGCTTGATACTTAGTCATTTGACACCACCCATGTCTCTGTATGTCAAACCATTCAAAAGATATTGGACTTTAACGTATCAGCCAATCAGAAGAAGGGGCGGGGCTAATATGTATATATAATATACAAATGTAAATATTTATATGTATAATAATAATAATATACATATATATCCCATGAACCTGTCCCCAGCAGGACTGGGGATCATGTAAGGTCAGGGTTCAGATTCCTCCATTATCCAAGGTAAAGTATTATGAAGTCTGCATTGAGTGGGTCATGTGACTAGTTCTGGGTCACATGACCCGGAAGTATGGTAGTGTATATTGTATTGGAATGACTCAGCTAGTTCTTCGGATTTGACAAGCCTCAAATAACTTCACCTTGTAATCAAACTGTAGCTCCTAGCAGAAAAACAAAGACATCGTGAGAGAGACAGATCCCGGAAGATTCTGACAATCTTAATTTTATTCAGATATTCCTTAAAATGTGTTAGTAACGGCAATTCGAAAACAAAAATGAGATTTTTTTGAAGAAAACTTATTTTAACATTAGACTTAATGGAGACAGAGGCAGGATTTGGCGTGACTCTTGGCTCCCCCGTTCAAATTATGTGCACACCACGCCTATCAAAGTCACATTATTTGAATCTCAACATCTATGTCTACATTCTGACCAAAGATTATCTTTCTAGCTTTTACGGTTCGGCCGTGAGCTCAAGTTACAAATAAAAATTATGGTCATTTTTTCAAAGTCTCTCGCACTCTGATCAATTAGAACCGCACTGAAGATTTGACAAAAAAGTGATTTCCAGTCCTCGCTTGAGCGCTCATATCTTGAAAAGTGTACATTTTAGGAAAAAACAGTCCGGGGTTTGGAGAGAGAAGAGAAGTTTTCCTCCGTTTTGAAGTTTGAATGACGTTTCTACGTGCAAGTATGAGAAAGATACGTGACTCAGAAAAAAGGTGTTTTTTTTTTTTTTTAACCTCCTCCCACGCACAGTGTGAAATGCTGCCCCATACAAATACATGGGAAAATCTCCCCATTAGTTTGGAAATTTGGAAATGTTTTTGCACTTCGTGCAAAAACTATTCGTGCCATCGTTCTGAAAATCCACAGGACTGTAGTTAAATTCAGGGCCTACAACTTTCTAAATCGGTTCATAATTTTTCGAGTAACGGTGTGCGAGTGGTGAGGCCCCAAAGTTCACGCAATGCGTTCCGGATGGGGCAAAAAGCGCACGTTTGTGCACGTTGCGCAAAAACGTGCACGCCAATCGCTAATAAAAGTCATACCAATCGATTCCCGAGTAAGGCGCACGTTTCTACGTTTTTACTTTTCGCGTTTTCTCAAAGCTGCGGGACTAGTTACGCGCCGAAGTTTTTACGGAAGAATATATAATAATAATAATAAGCCTGAGCAATAGTATGAGTGCCTCGTGCTGCGCACGAGGCACTCCTCCTCCATTGAGCTTGCGCATCTCAATGGAGGAGGAGTGCCACGTGGCGCAGCCGTGGCACTAACTAGACCAAAATTCCCGGGAAATTTTGAAGTGCCACGGACTACTGCCGGATGATCGCGGGGCTCGATACTGATTAATATACTGATTAATATGACATCATCCATGATTCTGTATGTCATACCATTCAAAAGATATTTGACTATAACGTATCAGCCAATCAGAAGAAGGGGCGGGGCTAATTTGCACCAATGAGGGTCAAGGACTCCAGACTTAGTAATATGACATCATCCATGAATCTGTATGTCAAACCATTCAAAAGATATTGGACTATAACGTATCGGCCAATCAGAAGAAGGGGCGGGGCTAATTTGCACCAATGAGGGTCAGGGACTCGATACTTAGTCATTTGACACCACCCATGACTCTCTATGTCAAACCATTCAAAAGATATTGGACTATAACGTATCGGCCAATCAGAAGAAGGGGCGGGGCTAATTTGTACCAATGAGGGTCAGGGACTCGATACTTAGTCATTTGACACCACCCATGACTCTCTATGTCAAACCATTCAAAAGATATTGGACTATAACGTATCGGCCAATCAGAAGAAGGGGCGGGGCTAATTTGCACCAATGAGGGTCAGGGATTCGATACTTAGTCATTTGACACCACCCATGACTCTCTATGTCAAACCATTCAAAAGATATTGGACTTTAACGTATCAGCCAATCAGAAGAAGGGGCGTGGCTAATTTGCACCAATGAGGGTCAGGGACTCGATACTTGGTCATTTGACACCACCCATGTCTCTGTATGTCAAACCATTCAAAAGATATTGGACTATAACGTATCGGCCAATCAGAAGAAGGGGCGTGGCTAATTTGCACCAATGAGGGTCAGGGACTCCATACTTAGTCATTTGACACCACCCATGTCTCTGTATGTCAAACCATTCAAAAGATATTGGACTATAACGTATCGGCCAATCAGAAGAGGGGGCGTGGCTAATTTGCACCAATGAGGGTCAGGGACTCGATACTTAGTCATTTGACACCACCCATGTCTCTGTATGTCAAACCATTCAAAAGATATTGGACTTTAACGTATCAGCCAATCAGAAGAAGGGGCGGGGCTAATTTGCACCAATGAGGGTCAGGGGCTCGATACTTAGTCATTTGATACCACCCGTGAGTCTCTATGTCAAACCAATCAAAAGATATTGGACTATAACGTATCGGCCAATCAGAAAAAGGGGCGGGGCTAATATGTATATATAATATACAAATGTAAATATTTATATGTATAATAATAATAATATACATATATATCCAATGAACCTGTTCCCAGCAGGACTGGGGATCATGTAAGGTCAAAAGGTCAGGGTTCAGATTTCTCCATTATCCAGGTTATATTACATGAAGTCTGTAATGACTGTGTCATGTGACAAGGTCTGGGTCAGTCTAATCAGCACAGCTGTGCTATGGTTGTTAGGGGCAACAAGAACCTGATACAGAGGGAGCGGGAATGACAGCTAGATTTTTGGTTGTGACAAACCTCAAATCACTCCACTTTGCGGTCAAACCGTAGCTCTTAGCAGAAAAATGAAAACATCGTGAGAGACGGAGAACCCAGAACATTCTGTCAATCTTATTTTCATTCAGATATTCCTTAAAATGTGTTAGTAACGGCAATTCGAAAACAAAAATGAGATTTTTTTGAAGAAAACTTCATTTAACATGGGAGTCAATGCAGAGAAAGACAGGATTTGGCATGGCTGTTAGTCTCCCCGTTCAAATTTTGTGCACACCACGCCTGTCAAAGTCACATTTTATGAATCACAAAACCTATGTCTATATTCTGACCAAAAATGATCTGTCTACCTTTTACGGTTTGGCCGTGAGGTCGAGTTACAAATAAAAATTATGATCATTTTTTTAAAGTCTCTCGCACTCTGATCAATTAGAACCGCACTGAAGATTTGACAAAAAAGTGATTTCCAGTCCTCGCTTGAGCGCTCATATCTTGAAAATTGTACATTTTAGGAAAAAACAGTCCGGGGTTTAGAGAGAGAAGAGAAGTTTTCCTCCGTTTTGAAGTTTGAATGACCTTTCTACGTGCAAGTATGAGAAAGATACGTGACTCGGAAAAAAGGTGAATTTTGTCTTTTTTTTCCCAACATTTTCCCATCCGCTTATAATGGCGCCATTGAAATGCATGGGAAAATCTTCCCCATTAGTTTGGAAATTTGGAAATGTTTTTGCACTTCGTGCAAAAACTATTCGTGCCATCGTTCTGAAAATCCAGATGACTGTAGTTAAATTCAGGGCCTACAACTTTCTAAATCGGTTCAGAATTTTTCGAGTAACGGTATGCGAGTGGTGAGGCCCCAAAGTTCACGCAATGCGTTCCGGATGGGGCAAAAAGTGCACGTTTGTGCACGTTGCGCAAAAACGTGCACGCCAATCGCTTATAAAAGTCATACCAATTGATTCCCGATTAAGTCGCACGTTTCTACGTTTTTACTTTTTGAGTTTTCTCAAAGCTGCGCAACTAGTTACGCGCCGAAGTTTATACGGAAGAATATGGAATAAATAATAATAAATAATAAGCCTGAGCAATAGTATTAGTGCCTCGTGCTGCGCACGAGGCACTCCTCCTCCATTGAGCTTGCGCATCTCAATGGAGGAGGCGTGCCACGTGGCGCAGCCGTGGCACTAATAATAATAAGCCTGAGCAATAGTAAGAGTGCCTCGTGCTGCGCACGAGGCACTCCTCCTCCATTGCGCAGCTCAATGGAGGAG
>NC_084597.1:144500-166500 GCF_033807715.1 Cololabis saira | reverse complement strand
AGGGTTAGGGTTAGGGTTAGGGTTAGGGTTAGGATAGGGGGGTTTAGCAGGGTTAGGGTTAGGGTTAGGGTTAGGATAGGGGGGTTTAGCCACCTTTGAGCCGGTTAGGGTTAGGGTTAGGGTGGTTAGGGTTAGGGTTAGGGTTAGGGTTAGGGTTAGGGTTAGGGTTAGGATTAGGGTTAGGGGTTAGGGTTAGGGTTAGGGTTAGGGTTAGGGTTAGGATAGGGGCTGAGTGCCACTTTGGAATCTTTGATTTGACCCCCTAAACAGGGTTAGGGTTAGGGTTAGGGTTAGGGTTAGGGTTAGGGTTAGGGTTAGGGTTAGGGTTAGGGTTAGGGTTAGGGTTAGGATAGGGCAAGAGTGCCACTTTGGAATCTTTGATTTGACCCCCTAAACCGTGGATCATTTGCTCTACACTTCGGCTACCCCCCCATTTTCGGGTACCCTGATTCCAGTGATACTAATGAGGAAGGGGTGGGACCTTGTCTTCTCGTCCAATCAGCGAAAAGCAAGTTCAAAGGTCTGTAACTTTTGCTAGGAGTGGATCATTTGCTCATGGATGGTACCGTTGGAAAGCTCGTGGTCGTATTATGTTCGACGGAAGCAGTTTCCAAGTCTCTACGACCTTCCGTTCGGAAGTTATGACCGGAAATGTGTATCGCATTGAAAATGAATGGAGCGATAATTTCCTGAAATTTGACTAAGTGTTTTGGTGAAAAAAGTTCCCCCAGAAAGTGTTTAGGAGCACGTTTTAGGCCATTTGGAGTCGATACGTACCTATAAACAAAGTTTTTTTGGGAAAAAATAATTGTGAAATTTGACGAAAATTTCCTGAAATTTGACTAAGTGTTTTGGTGAAAAAGGTTCACCCAGAAAGTAGTTAGGAGCACGTTTCAGGCCATTTGGAGTCGATAGGTACCTATATTAAACAAACTTCTTTTGGGAAAAATACTTGTAAATTTTCTAAGATTTTCACTAAGTCAACTGTTTGAGTTCAGGCAAGTCCCCAGGAGATGGTTAGGTTCAGTACAACTGCACAGGGAGAGGTTAAGATAAAGAGAAAGTGGACTCTCTGGTCGTGCCCTAGTGGTCCTGTGGACTCTGGGGATTGGGTTAGGGTTAGGGTTAGGGTTAGGGTTAGATTTTTCAGGTTTGGTTAGGGTTAGGGTTAGGGTTAGGGTTAGGGTTAGGGTTAGGGTTAGGGTTAGATTAAGGGGGTAAAATGAGGTAAGCTCCTTGGGAGCTTTCGCGAATAACTTTTTATAGGAAGGTCTTAGAGCTTCGAAACCTTCACCAGTCCTAATTCGGCGGTCTAGCTTTCCAACGAGCCCAGCCTCGACCTTCTACGACCTTGGGAAGTGGGAGAAAATCTAAAAAAAAAGTTTAAATCTTTCATATCTCAGCCTCTGAAGGTCGTAGAGACTCGGGGTTGGTCTTGTTGGAGAGCTAGACCCCTAAATATATCCGACGGATTCGGGTTTCGAAGCTCTCCGACCTTCTGTTCTGGAGATATAGGGAAAAACGTCCCCCCATAGGAAATGAATGGGCGCGAATTGGTGTAAAAATTACACTAAGTGTTTTGACCAAAAACGACCCTCCAGAAAGTGTTAAGGAGCACGTTTCAGGTCATTTTGAGTCAGGGTTAGGGTTAGGGTTAGGGTTAGGGTTAGGGTTAGATTAAGGGGGTAAAATGAGGTAAGGTCCCTGGGACCTTTCGCGAATAACTTTTTATAGGAAGGTCTTAGAGCTTCGAAACCTTCACCAGACCTAATTTGGCGGTCTAGCTTTCCGACGAGCCCAGCCTTGACCTTCTACGACCTTGGGAAGTGGGAGAAAATCTAAAAAAAATGTTTAAATCTTTCATATCTCAGCCTCTGAAGGTCAGGGTTAGGGTTAGGGTTAGGGTTAGGGTTAGGGTTAGGGTTAGGGTTAGGGTTAGGTTAGGGTTAGGGTTTAGGGTTAGGGTTAGGGTTAGGGTTAGGGTTAGGGTTAGATGTTTGAAGCTCTCTCGATGAACCCCCTGCTTCGTCCGACGACTGGGCAGTTTGCAGGGTTCAAAGGCAATGCACTGGCCGACGCACGTCGTCCGCATCTCTCCGTTCCATTTTCGCACCATCCCTTAGTAAAACAAAGTTCATAACAAAATGGAGACTCCCTCAGAGTACTAGAAAAATTATTTTGTAAAAATATGGGAACTCCCCTTTAAGTTCTGAAAAAAATGTTTTGTGTGTTCCTGTGTGTTTGTAAAATTGTGGGGACCCCCCTTAGAGTTCTGGAAATAATATGTCTTTGTAAAAACGTGGGAACCTCCTTTAGAGTTCTGGAAATCATATCTGTTTGTAACAATGTGGGAATCACCCTTAGATTTCTGGAAATATGTGTTTGTACAAAAGTGGGAACCACCCTTAGATCTCTGGAAATAATATGTGTTTGTAAAAAAGTGGGAACCACCCTTATATTTCTGAAAAAATATATATATATACCAAATATGTAATATAATAAAATAAAATAAAATAAAATAATGTTTGTAAAGATTTGGGAGCCTCCCTCAGATTTCTAGAAAAAAAAAAAAAAAAAATTGTAAAAAAATGTAAAAATGTGGAGGTTTGAGAAGGGACAGGGCCAGGGAGAGGTGTCTGGACGGACAGCGCTTTCCCCCGCCGGACCGGGCTGTTACCCTGTCCCTCTCACTCCCACGCAGTGCGAGGGAAGGAAAGAGAAGGATGGAGTCCTTTATAGTTCTGAAAAAAATTGTAAAAAAATTGTGAAAAAAATGTGGAGAAGGGACAGGGCCAGGGAGAGGTGTCGGGACGGACAGAACTCTCCCCCGCCGGACCGGGCTGTTACCCTGTCCCTCTCACTCCCACGCTGTGCGAGGGAAGGAAAGAGAAGGATGGAATCCTGAATTTCCTGGTGCGATCCAAGTCAGGGTGAGGTTGGGGTTAAGGTTAGGGTGGGTTTGGGTTTGGGTTAGGGTTAGGGTTACGGTGGGGGGAAGGGTTAAGGTTAGGATTTGGGAAAGGGTTAGGGTTAGGTTTATGGTGGGGGGAAGGGTTAAGGTTAGGATTTGGGAAAGGGTTAGGGTTAGGTTGGGGAAGGGTTAGGGTTCTGGTGGGGGAAAGGGTTAAGGTTAGGATTTGGGAAAGGGTTAGGGTTAGGTTGGGGAAGGGTTAGGGTTCGGTGGGTTAGGGTTAGGGTTAGGGTTAGGGTTAGGGTTAGGGTTAGGGTTAGGGTTAGGGTTAGGGTTAGGGTTAGGGTTAGGGTTAGGATAGGGCAAGAGTGCCACTTTGGAATCTTTGATTTGACCCCCTAAACCGTGGATCATTTGCTCTACACTTCGGCTACCCCCCCATTTTCGGGTACCCTGATTCCAGTGATACTAATGAGGAAGGGGTGGGACCTTGTCTTCTCGTCCAATCAGCGAAAAGCAAGTTCAAAGGTCTGTAACTTTTGCTAGGAGTGGATCATTTGCTCATGGATGGTACCGTTGGAAAGCTCGTGGTCGTATTATGTTCGACGGAAGCAGTTTCCAAGTCTCTACGACCTTCCGTTCGGAAGTTATGACCGGAAATGTGTATCGCATTGAAAATGAATGGAGCGATAATTTCCTGAAATTTGACTAAGTGTTTTGGTGAAAAAAGTTCCCCCAGAAAGTGTTTAGGAGCACGTTTTAGGCCATTTGGAGTCGATACGTACCTATAAACAAAGTTTTTTTGGGAAAAAATAATTGTGAAATTTGACGAAAATTTCCTGAAATTTGACTAAGTGTTTTGGTGAAAAAGGTTCACCCAGAAAGTAGTTAGGAGCACGTTTCAGGCCATTTGGAGTCGATAGGTACCTATATTAAACAAACTTCTTTTGGGAAAAATACTTGTAAATTTTCTAAGATTTTCACTAAGTCAACTGTTTGAGTTCAGGCAAGTCCCCAGGAGATGGTTAGGTTCAGTACAACTGCACAGGGAGAGGTTAAGATAAAGAGAAAGTGGACTCTCTGGTCGTGCCCTAGTGGTCCTGTGGACTCTGGGGATTGGGTTAGGGTTAGGGTTAGGGTTAGGGTTAGATTTTTCAGGTTTGGTTAGGGTTAGGGTTAGGGTTAGGGTTAGGGTTAGGGTTAGGGTTAGGGTTAGATTAAGGGGGTAAAATGAGGTAAGCTCCTTGGGAGCTTTCGCGAATAACTTTTTATAGGAAGGTCTTAGAGCTTCGAAACCTTCACCAGTCCTAATTCGGCGGTCTAGCTTTCCAACGAGCCCAGCCTCGACCTTCTACGACCTTGGGAAGTGGGAGAAAATCTAAAAAAAAAGTTTAAATCTTTCATATCTCAGCCTCTGAAGGTCGTAGAGACTCGGGGTTGGTCTTGTTGGAGAGCTAGACCCCTAAATATATCCGACGGATTCGGGTTTCGAAGCTCTCCGACCTTCTGTTCTGGAGATATAGGGAAAAACGTCCCCCCATAGGAAATGAATGGGCGCGAATTGGTGTAAAAATTACACTAAGTGTTTTGACCAAAAACGACCCTCCAGAAAGTGTTAAGGAGCACGTTTCAGGTCATTTTGAGTCAGGGTTAGGGTTAGGGTTAGGGTTAGGGTTAGGGTTAGATTAAGGGGGTAAAATGAGGTAAGGTCCCTGGGACCTTTCGCGAATAACTTTTTATAGGAAGGTCTTAGAGCTTCGAAACCTTCACCAGACCTAATTTGGCGGTCTAGCTTTCCGACGAGCCCAGCCTTGACCTTCTACGACCTTGGGAAGTGGGAGAAAATCTAAAAAAAATGTTTAAATCTTTCATATCTCAGCCTCTGAAGGTCAGGGTTAGGGTTAGGGTTAGGGTTAGGGTTAGGGTTAGGGTTAGGGTTAGGGTTAGGTTAGGGTTAGGGTTTAGGGTTAGGGTTAGGGTTAGGGTTAGGGTTAGGGTTAGATGTTTGAAGCTCTCTCGATGAACCCCCTGCTTCGTCCGACGACTGGGCAGTTTGCAGGGTTCAAAGGCAATGCACTGGCCGACGCACGTCGTCCGCATCTCTCCGTTCCATTTTCGCACCATCCCTTAGTAAAACAAAGTTCATAACAAAATGGAGACTCCCTCAGAGTACTAGAAAAATTATTTTGTAAAAATATGGGAACTCCCCTTTAAGTTCTGAAAAAAATGTTTTGTGTGTTCCTGTGTGTTTGTAAAATTGTGGGGACCCCCCTTAGAGTTCTGGAAATAATATGTCTTTGTAAAAACGTGGGAACCTCCTTTAGAGTTCTGGAAATCATATCTGTTTGTAACAATGTGGGAATCACCCTTAGATTTCTGGAAATATGTGTTTGTACAAAAGTGGGAACCACCCTTAGATCTCTGGAAATAATATGTGTTTGTAAAAAAGTGGGAACCACCCTTATATTTCTGAAAAAATATATATATATACCAAATATGTAATATAATAAAATAAAATAAAATAAAATAATGTTTGTAAAGATTTGGGAGCCTCCCTCAGATTTCTAGAAAAAAAAAAAAAAAAAATTGTAAAAAAATGTAAAAATGTGGAGGTTTGAGAAGGGACAGGGCCAGGGAGAGGTGTCTGGACGGACAGCGCTTTCCCCCGCCGGACCGGGCTGTTACCCTGTCCCTCTCACTCCCACGCAGTGCGAGGGAAGGAAAGAGAAGGATGGAGTCCTTTATAGTTCTGAAAAAAATTGTAAAAAAATTGTGAAAAAAATGTGGAGAAGGGACAGGGCCAGGGAGAGGTGTCGGGACGGACAGAACTCTCCCCCGCCGGACCGGGCTGTTACCCTGTCCCTCTCACTCCCACGCTGTGCGAGGGAAGGAAAGAGAAGGATGGAATCCTGAATTTCCTGGTGCGATCCAAGTCAGGGTGAGGTTGGGGTTAAGGTTAGGGTGGGTTTGGGTTTGGGTTAGGGTTAGGGTTACGGTGGGGGGAAGGGTTAAGGTTAGGATTTGGGAAAGGGTTAGGGTTAGGTTTATGGTGGGGGGAAGGGTTAAGGTTAGGATTTGGGAAAGGGTTAGGGTTAGGTTGGGGAAGGGTTAGGGTTCTGGTGGGGGAAAGGGTTAAGGTTAGGATTTGGGAAAGGGTTAGGGTTAGGTTGGGGAAGGGTTAGGGTTCGGTGGGGGAAGGGTTAAGGTTAGGATTTGGGAAAGGGTTAGGGTTAGGTTGGGGAAAGGTTATGGTGGGGGGAAGGGTTAAGGTTAGGATTTGGGAAAGGGTTAGGGTTAGGTTGGGGAAGGGGTATGGTTATGGTGGGGGGAAGGGTTAAGGTTAGGATCTGGGAAAGGGTTAGGCTTAGGGACTGGAGGGAAGAGTTAGGGGACGCCATCCAGGCTGCAGTTGACAGGTCCTTCGGGATAAAAATCTATTTCCATCCAGCAATAATCTATTCATTTATCTATTATATTTCCAATGCTATTCAGCAATAATCTATTTATTTCCCTATTTTATGTCTAATTTATCCTATTTATAGGACACATCATCAGTAGTGAACCCCGGGATCACGGGGTGTTTCGGCCATTACCACTAGACACCCTCACCCAAGGGGTGGCCCCGCACGGGATGATCAATTCCCACGGTGTGTCCGTTTTAATATAAAGATAAGCTAAATTCTAATTTTATAAGTTAATATTGCAGAGTTAAAGTTATTATAATTACGGTAGGAAGGCTATATTTTGTTATATATTACAAAACTTATTATATGATTATTTATTATTATTATCGTGAATTGGAAAAAAAAAAAAAAAAAAAAAAAAAAAAAAAAAAAAAAAAAAAAAAAAAAAATATATATAATTTATTTAAATATTATTATTATTATTATTATTATTATAATTATTATTATTATTTTTCAAAAATAAGGTGAACTTTTTCATGAAAAAGGCATACTTACCGCTGAATTCCAGCACAGGAGGGTCTGTGACATCACAAGGCCGCCCCCACCTTTTTTTTGGAGAAAGGTGATGAAGAGGAAGGATGAAGAGTTGTCCTCTTCACCCCTTCATCCATGGCAAAGTAATTCTGTGCCTCATACACCGCATGACAACAGAATTTGTGAAAACCCGTTTTTTAGACTGGGCTGTGAGTGGAGGTCATATTTCTTACAGTCCTACTCCGTTATGGTTTCAAAAAAAATGTTTTAAAAAACCTATAATTAGTAAGATCTCATTTAGAGCTGTCAGAAAATACCCCATGTGTCCATATTTTTATTTGTAATTACAGAGTTATTAAGATAATTAGGTCTCCCGTAGGTGTTACCCAGAATTCAACTGGGTTTTCTAATCGTCTAATATGGTAAAAGTCAAATTGAAATTACTCGGCTCCCCTTACTGCTAAATTTTTAAAAAGAGGGGGGTCTCTTTGTTATGGAATAAGGGTCCTAATTAAGGCTGTTACGCCCGCTTTTAACCACTAGGGAGTATTTAATCATTAAAAGAATCACCAGTATTTTCTATCCTGATTACATCTTTTCTTTTTCTGCTGTATCCGGGTAATCCGGGGAATTAAATAAGCATGTTATATATGTATATATTTAATAATTCAAATAATCACCAGTATTTTCTATCCTAATTAAATCTTTTCTTTTTCTGTTGCATCCGGGTAATCCGGTAAATTTTTAGAAACCTAAATAATCACGTTATATATGTATATTTTTATGTTTATATTTTTATATTTATATATTTATATTCGTATATATTTATATATTTATATTTGTATGTATTTATATATTTATATATTTATATATTTATATATTTATATATTTAATAATTAAAATAATCCCCTGTATTTCTAATCTTTAACAATGGTAATATTTAATTACTAAAATAATTTCAATCTCTAATACGTTTTAATAATTATTAAAAAATGCTTTTGTATTTGTACTCTGTTTTAATGGTAGTATTTGAATCCTTGAAAGGACTCATCTTTCTTTTCAGTCCGCCTTACTAGTTCATATTCTGGCTTGATTGTCGATGTCTTTAGAAACGTAATCCTTTTTAATTCGTGTTCTGGTTTGATTGTTGTTAAGTCTTTCATCCATATTCTGGTTTAGTTATCGATGTTTTTCTTTAATCCATATTCTGGTTTAGTTATCCATGTTTTTCCTTAATCCATATTATGGTTTAGTTATCGATGTTTTTCCTTAATCCATATTCTGGGTTAGTTATCGATGTTTTTCTTTAATCCTTATTCTGGGTTAGTTATCCACGTTTTTCTTTAATCCCTATTCTGGTTTAGTTATCGATGTTTTACTTTCATCCATATTCTGGTTTAGTAATCAATGTTTTACTTTCATCCACATTATGGGTTAGTTATCCATGTTTTTCCTTAATCCATATTCTGGTTTAGTTATCGATGTTTTACTTTCATCCATATTCTGGTTTAGTAATCGATGTTTTACTTTCATCCACATTATGGGTTAGTTATCCATGTTTTTCCTTAATCCATATTCTGGTTTAGTTATCGATGTTTTTCTTTAATCCTTATTCTGGGTTAGTTATCCATGTTTTTCTTGAATCCCTATTATGGTTTAGTTATCCATGATTTTCTTTAATCCATATTCTGGTTTAGTTATCGATGTTTTTCTTTAATCCTTATTCTGGGTTAGTTATCCATGTTTTTCTTTAATCCCTATTATGGTTTAGTTATCGATGTTTTACTTTCATCCATATTCTGGTTTAGTTATCGATGTTTTTCTTTAATCCTTATTCTGGGTTAGTTATACATGTTTTTCCTTAATCCATATTCTGGTTTAGTTATCGATGTTTTATTTTCATCCATATTCTGGTTTAGTTATCGATGTTTTTGTTTGTTTATTATTGAGTCTTTAAAGACTTAATTATTTCTCATTCATATTCCGGTTTGGTTATCGAGTCTTTTGAGACTTAACGTCTTCCTGATACGTTTAAACGGTAATATTTTAATTCTTTCAGGATTGACTCATATATTCACTTCATTTTAATGGTCCATATTCTGGTTTAATTATCATTGTGTCTTTAAGGAATGACCAGTATTTTCAGTCAGTTTTAATAGTCCATTTTCCATCTTCTGGTTCAGTTTTCATCTTTGTGCAGGAGCAAGGAGGAACGTTGGGGATGGTGCTAACCTGGCTTGTGTGTTCAGAGAGATCGCTGTCCGAAGGCACGGGCTAAGGTTAGATGTTTGAAGCTCTCTCGATGAACCCCCTGCTTCGTCCGACGACTGGGCAGTTTGCAGGGTTCAAAGGCAATGCACTGGCCGACGCACGTCGTCCGCATCTCTCCGTTCCATTTTCGCACCATCCCTTAGTAAAACAAAGTTCATAACAAAATGGAGACTCCCTCAGAGTACTAGAAAAATTATTTTGTAAAAATATGGGAACTCCCCTTTAAGTTCTGAAAAAAATGTTTTGTGTGTTCCTGTGTGTTTGTAAAATTGTGGGGACCCCCCTTAGAGTTCTGGAAATAATATGTCTTTGTAAAAACGTGGGAACCTCCTTTAGAGTTCTGGAAATCATATCTGTTTGTAACAATGTGGGAATCACCCTTAGATTTCTGGAAATATGTGTTTGTACAAAAGTGGGAACCACCCTTAGATCTCTGGAAATAATATGTGTTTGTAAAAAAGTGGGAACCACCCTTATATTTCTGAAAAAATATATATATATACCAAATATGTAATATAATAAAATAAAATAAAATAAAATAATGTTTGTAAAGATTTGGGAGCCTCCCTCAGATTTCTAGAAAAAAAAAAAAAATTGTAAAAAAATGTAAAAATGTGGAGGTTTGAGAAGGGACAGGGCCAGGGAGAGGTGTCTGGACGGACAGCGCTTTCCCCCGCCGGACCGGGCTGTTACCCTGTCCCTCTCACTCCCACGCAGTGCGAGGGAAGGAAAGAGAAGGATGGAGTCCTTTATAGTTCTGAAAAAAATTGTAAAAAAATTGTGAAAAAAATGTGGAGAAGGGACAGGGCCAGGGAGAGGTGTCGGGACGGACAGAACTCTCCCCCGCCGGACCGGGCTGTTACCCTGTCCCTCTCACTCCCACGCTGTGCGAGGGAAGGAAAGAGAAGGATGGAATCCTGAATTTCCTGGTGCGATCCAAGTCAGGGTGAGGTTGGGGTTAAGGTTAGGGTGGGTTTGGGTTTGGGTTAGGGTTAGGGTTACGGTGGGGGGAAGGGTTAAGGTTAGGATTTGGGAAAGGGTTAGGGTTAGGTTTATGGTGGGGGGAAGGGTTAAGGTTAGGATTTGGGAAAGGGTTAGGGTTAGGTTGGGGAAGGGTTAGGGTTCTGGTGGGGGAAAGGGTTAAGGTTAGGATTTGGGAAAGGGTTAGGGTTAGGTTGGGGAAGGGTTAGGGTTCGGTGGGGGAAGGGTTAAGGTTAGGATTTGGGAAAGGGTTAGGGTTAGGTTGGGGAAAGGTTATGGTGGGGGGAAGGGTTAAGGTTAGGATTTGGGAAAGGGTTAGGGTTAGGTTGGGGAAGGGGTATGGTTATGGTGGGGGGAAGGGTTAAGGTTAGGATCTGGGAAAGGGTTAGGCTTAGGGACTGGAGGGAAGAGTTAGGGGACGCCATCCAGGCTGCAGTTGACAGGTCCTTCGGGATAAAAATCTATTTCCATCCAGCAATAATCTATTCATTTATCTATTATATTTCCAATGCTATTCAGCAATAATCTATTTATTTCCCTATTTTATGTCTAATTTATCCTATTTATAGGACACATCATCAGTAGTGAACCCCGGGATCACGGGGTGTTTCGGCCATTACCACTAGACACCCTCACCCAAGGGGTGGCCCCGCACGGGATGATCAATTCCCACGGTGTGTCCGTTTTAATATAAAGATAAGCTAAATTCTAATTTTATAAGTTAATATTGCAGAGTTAAAGTTATTATAATTACGGTAGGAAGGCTATATTTTGTTATATATTACAAAACTTATTATATGATTATTTATTATTATTATCGTGAATTGGAAAAAAAAAAAAAAAAAAAAAAAAAAAAAAAAAAAAAAAAAAAAAAAAAATATATATAATTTATTTAAATATTATTATTATTATTATTATTATTATAATTATTATTATTATTTTTCAAAAATAAGGTGAACTTTTTCATGAAAAAGGCATACTTACCGCTGAATTCCAGCACAGGAGGGTCTGTGACATCACAAGGCCGCCCCCACCTTTTTTTTGGAGAAAGGTGATGAAGAGGAAGGATGAAGAGTTGTCCTCTTCACCCCTTCATCCATGGCAAAGTAATTCTGTGCCTCATACACCGCATGACAACAGAATTTGTGAAAACCCGTTTTTTAGACTGGGCTGTGAGTGGAGGTCATATTTCTTACAGTCCTACTCCGTTATGGTTTCAAAAAAAATGTTTTAAAAAACCTATAATTAGTAAGATCTCATTTAGAGCTGTCAGAAAATACCCCATGTGTCCATATTTTTATTTGTAATTACAGAGTTATTAAGATAATTAGGTCTCCCGTAGGTGTTACCCAGAATTCAACTGGGTTTTCTAATCGTCTAATATGGTAAAAGTCAAATTGAAATTACTCGGCTCCCCTTACTGCTAAATTTTTAAAAAGAGGGGGGTCTCTTTGTTATGGAATAAGGGTCCTAATTAAGGCTGTTACGCCCGCTTTTAACCACTAGGGAGTATTTAATCATTAAAAGAATCACCAGTATTTTCTATCCTGATTACATCTTTTCTTTTTCTGCTGTATCCGGGTAATCCGGGGAATTAAATAAGCATGTTATATATGTATATATTTAATAATTCAAATAATCACCAGTATTTTCTATCCTAATTAAATCTTTTCTTTTTCTGTTGCATCCGGGTAATCCGGTAAATTTTTAGAAACCTAAATAATCACGTTATATATGTATATTTTTATGTTTATATTTTTATATTTATATATTTATATTCGTATATATTTATATATTTATATTTGTATGTATTTATATATTTATATATTTATATATTTATATATTTATATATTTAATAATTAAAATAATCCCCTGTATTTCTAATCTTTAACAATGGTAATATTTAATTACTAAAATAATTTCAATCTCTAATACGTTTTAATAATTATTAAAAAATGCTTTTGTATTTGTACTCTGTTTTAATGGTAGTATTTGAATCCTTGAAAGGACTCATCTTTCTTTTCAGTCCGCCTTACTAGTTCATATTCTGGCTTGATTGTCGATGTCTTTAGAAACGTAATCCTTTTTAATTCGTGTTCTGGTTTGATTGTTGTTAAGTCTTTCATCCATATTCTGGTTTAGTTATCGATGTTTTTCTTTAATCCATATTCTGGTTTAGTTATCCATGTTTTTCCTTAATCCATATTATGGTTTAGTTATCGATGTTTTTCCTTAATCCATATTCTGGGTTAGTTATCGATGTTTTTCTTTAATCCTTATTCTGGGTTAGTTATCCACGTTTTTCTTTAATCCCTATTCTGGTTTAGTTATCGATGTTTTACTTTCATCCATATTCTGGTTTAGTAATCAATGTTTTACTTTCATCCACATTATGGGTTAGTTATCCATGTTTTTCCTTAATCCATATTCTGGTTTAGTTATCGATGTTTTACTTTCATCCATATTCTGGTTTAGTAATCGATGTTTTACTTTCATCCACATTATGGGTTAGTTATCCATGTTTTTCCTTAATCCATATTCTGGTTTAGTTATCGATGTTTTTCTTTAATCCTTATTCTGGGTTAGTTATCCATGTTTTTCTTGAATCCCTATTATGGTTTAGTTATCCATGATTTTCTTTAATCCATATTCTGGTTTAGTTATCGATGTTTTTCTTTAATCCTTATTCTGGGTTAGTTATCCATGTTTTTCTTTAATCCCTATTATGGTTTAGTTATCGATGTTTTACTTTCATCCATATTCTGGTTTAGTTATCGATGTTTTTCTTTAATCCTTATTCTGGGTTAGTTATACATGTTTTTCCTTAATCCATATTCTGGTTTAGTTATCGATGTTTTATTTTCATCCATATTCTGGTTTAGTTATCGATGTTTTTGTTTGTTTATTATTGAGTCTTTAAAGACTTAATTATTTCTCATTCATATTCCGGTTTGGTTATCGAGTCTTTTGAGACTTAACGTCTTCCTGATACGTTTAAACGGTAATATTTTAATTCTTTCAGGATTGACTCATATATTCACTTCATTTTAATGGTCCATATTCTGGTTTAATTATCATTGTGTCTTTAAGGAATGACCAGTATTTTCAGTCAGTTTTAATAGTCCATTTTCCATCTTCTGGTTCAGTTTTCATCTTTGTGCAGGAGCAAGGAGGAACGTTGGGGATGGTGCTAACCTGGCTTGTGTGTTCAGAGAGATCGCTGTCCGAAGGCACGGGCTAAGGTTAGATGTTTGAAGCTCTCTCGATGAACCCCCTGCTTCGTCCGACGACTGGGCAGTTTGCAGGGTTCAAAGGCAATGCACTGGCCGACGCACGTCGTCCGCATCTCTCCGTTCCATTTTCGCACCATCCCTTAGTAAAACAAAGTTCATAACAAAATGGAGACTCCCTCAGAGTACTAGAAAAATTATTTTGTAAAAATATGGGAACTCCCCTTTAAGTTCTGAAAAAAATGTTTTGTGTGTTCCTGTGTGTTTGTAAAATTGTGGGGACCCCCCTTAGAGTTCTGGAAATAATATGTCTTTGTAAAAACGTGGGAACCTCCTTTAGAGTTCTGGAAATCATATCTGTTTGTAACAATGTGGGAATCACCCTTAGATTTCTGGAAATATGTGTTTGTACAAAAGTGGGAACCACCCTTAGATCTCTGGAAATAATATGTGTTTGTAAAAAAGTGGGAACCACCCTTATATTTCTGAAAAAATATATATATATACCAAATATGTAATATAATAAAATAAAATAAAATAAAATAATGTTTGTAAAGATTTGGGAGCCTCCCTCAGATTTCTAGAAAAAAAAAAAAAAAATTGTAAAAAAATGTAAAAATGTGGAGGTTTGAGAAGGGACAGGGCCAGGGAGAGGTGTCTGGACGGACAGCGCTTTCCCCCGCCGGACCGGGCTGTTACCCTGTCCCTCTCACTCCCACGCAGTGCGAGGGAAGGAAAGAGAAGGATGGAGTCCTTTATAGTTCTGAAAAAAATTGTAAAAAAATTGTGAAAAAAATGTGGAGAAGGGACAGGGCCAGGGAGAGGTGTCGGGACGGACAGAACTCTCCCCCGCCGGACCGGGCTGTTACCCTGTCCCTCTCACTCCCACGCTGTGCGAGGGAAGGAAAGAGAAGGATGGAATCCTGAATTTCCTGGTGCGATCCAAGTCAGGGTGAGGTTGGGGTTAAGGTTAGGGTGGGTTTGGGTTTGGGTTAGGGTTAGGGTTACGGTGGGGGGAAGGGTTAAGGTTAGGATTTGGGAAAGGGTTAGGGTTAGGTTTATGGTGGGGGGAAGGGTTAAGGTTAGGATTTGGGAAAGGGTTAGGGTTAGGTTGGGGAAGGGTTAGGGTTCTGGTGGGGGAAAGGGTTAAGGTTAGGATTTGGGAAAGGGTTAGGGTTAGGTTGGGGAAGGGTTAGGGTTCGGTGGGGGAAGGGTTAAGGTTAGGATTTGGGAAAGGGTTAGGGTTAGGTTGGGGAAAGGTTATGGTGGGGGGAAGGGTTAAGGTTAGGATTTGGGAAAGGGTTAGGGTTAGGTTGGGGAAGGGGTATGGTTATGGTGGGGGGAAGGGTTAAGGTTAGGATCTGGGAAAGGGTTAGGCTTAGGGACTGGAGGGAAGAGTTAGGGGACGCCATCCAGGCTGCAGTTGACAGGTCCTTCGGGATAAAAATCTATTTCCATCCAGCAATAATCTATTCATTTATCTATTATATTTCCAATGCTATTCAGCAATAATCTATTTATTTCCCTATTTTATGTCTAATTTATCCTATTTATAGGACACATCATCAGTAGTGAACCCCGGGATCACGGGGTGTTTCGGCCATTACCACTAGACACCCTCACCCAAGGGGTGGCCCCGCACGGGATGATCAATTCCCACGGTGTGTCCGTTTTAATATAAAGATAAGCTAAATTCTAATTTTATAAGTTAATATTGCAGAGTTAAAGTTATTATAATTACGGTAGGAAGGCTATATTTTGTTATATATTACAAAACTTATTATATGATTATTTATTATTATTATCGTGAATTGGAAAAAAAAAAAAAAAAAAAAAAAAAAAAAAAAAAAAAAAAAAAAAAAAAAAAAAAATATATATATATAATTTATTTAAATATTATTATTATTATTATTATTATTATAATTATTATTATTATTTTTCAAAAATAAGGTGAACTTTTTCATGAAAAAGGCATACTTACCGCTGAATTCCAGCACAGGAGGGTCTGTGACATCACAAGGCCGCCCCCACCTTTTTTTTGGAGAAAGGTGATGAAGAGGAAGGATGAAGAGTTGTCCTCTTCACCCCTTCATCCATGGCAAAGTAATTCTGTGCCTCATACACCGCATGACAACAGAATTTGTGAAAACCCGTTTTTTAGACTGGGCTGTGAGTGGAGGTCATATTTCTTACAGTCCTACTCCGTTATGGTTTCAAAAAAAATGTTTTAAAAAACCTATAATTAGTAAGATCTCATTTAGAGCTGTCAGAAAATACCCCATGTGTCCATATTTTTATTTGTAATTACAGAGTTATTAAGATAATTAGGTCTCCCGTAGGTGTTACCCAGAATTCAACTGGGTTTTCTAATCGTCTAATATGGTAAAAGTCAAATTGAAATTACTCGGCTCCCCTTACTGCTAAATTTTTAAAAAGAGGGGGGTCTCTTTGTTATGGAATAAGGGTCCTAATTAAGGCTGTTACGCCCGCTTTTAACCACTAGGGAGTATTTAATCATTAAAAGAATCACCAGTATTTTCTATCCTGATTACATCTTTTCTTTTTCTGCTGTATCCGGGTAATCCGGGGAATTAAATAAGCATGTTATATATGTATATATTTAATAATTCAAATAATCACCAGTATTTTCTATCCTAATTAAATCTTTTCTTTTTCTGTTGCATCCGGGTAATCCGGTAAATTTTTAGAAACCTAAATAATCACGTTATATATGTATATTTTTATGTTTATATTTTTATATTTATATATTTATATTCGTATATATTTATATATTTATATTTGTATGTATTTATATATTTATATATTTATATATTTATATATTTATATATTTAATAATTAAAATAATCCCCTGTATTTCTAATCTTTAACAATGGTAATATTTAATTACTAAAATAATTTCAATCTCTAATACGTTTTAATAATTATTAAAAAATGCTTTTGTATTTGTACTCTGTTTTAATGGTAGTATTTGAATCCTTGAAAGGACTCATCTTTCTTTTCAGTCCGCCTTACTAGTTCATATTCTGGCTTGATTGTCGATGTCTTTAGAAACGTAATCCTTTTTAATTCGTGTTCTGGTTTGATTGTTGTTAAGTCTTTCATCCATATTCTGGTTTAGTTATCGATGTTTTTCTTTAATCCATATTCTGGTTTAGTTATCCATGTTTTTCCTTAATCCATATTATGGTTTAGTTATCGATGTTTTTCCTTAATCCATATTCTGGGTTAGTTATCGATGTTTTTCTTTAATCCTTATTCTGGGTTAGTTATCCACGTTTTTCTTTAATCCCTATTCTGGTTTAGTTATCGATGTTTTACTTTCATCCATATTCTGGTTTAGTAATCAATGTTTTACTTTCATCCACATTATGGGTTAGTTATCCATGTTTTTCCTTAATCCATATTCTGGTTTAGTTATCGATGTTTTACTTTCATCCATATTCTGGTTTAGTAGGGTTAGGGTTAGGGTTAGGGTTAGGGTTAGGGTTAGGGTTAGGGTTAGGGTTAGGGTTAGGGTTAGGGTTAGGGTTAGGGTTAGGGTTAGGATAGGGGCTGAGTGCCACTTTGGAATCTTTGATTTGACCCCCTAAACAGTGGATCATTTGCTTGACACTTCGGCTACCCCCCCATTTTCGGGTACCCTGATTCCAGTAATACTAATGAGGAAGGGGTGGGACCTTGTCTTCTCGTCCAATCAGCGAAAAGCAAGTTCAAAGGTCTGTAACTTTTGCTAGGAGTGGATCATTTGCTCATGGATGGTACCGTTGGAAAGCTCGTGGTCGTATTATGTTCGACGGAAGCAGTTTCCAAGTCTCTACGACCTTCCGTTCGGAAGTTATGACCGGAAATGTGTATCGCATTGAAAATGAATGGAGCGATAATTTCCTGAAATTTGACTAAGTGTTTTGGTGAAAAAAGTTCCCCCAGAAAGTGTTTAGGAGCACGTTTTAGGCCATTTGGAGTCGATACGTACCTATAAACAAAGTTTTTTTGGGAAAAAATAATTGTGAAATTTGACGAAAATTTCCTGAAATTTGACTAAGTGTTTTGGTGAAAAAGGTTCACCCAGAAAGTAGTTAGGAGCACGTTTCAGGCCATTTGGAGTCGATAGGTACCTATATTAAACAAACTTCTTTTGGGAAAAATACTTGTAAATTTTCTAAGATTTTCACTAAGTCAACTGTTTGAGTTCAGGCAAGTCCCCAGGAGATGGTTAGGGTTAGGGTTAGGGTTAGGGTTTAGGGTTAGGGTTAGGGTTAGGGTTTGTGTTCAACGGCTCCCTGCGGGAAACCAATACGCTACTGCCTCCTAACGCTCGTAGGCGTTACCAGAGTTCGCAGAAGGTAGTGTTGCACTCTCACATCGTACATCCAGTTGAGATCCGTATGCACTAAAGTACTTTTGTCAGTAGTGTATGGTGCGGGACCTCTGAATAGTTTCAGAGTTTTGATGTGAGATGTGCTGTATGGTGTATCAAGGTCACTGGGTACCCTTTATGTGTGCAGTCGGATTGCGGAGGATCCGGTGTCTTCGTAGTGGCTAGTGGGTGTATTGTGAGAGGACAGTTGTGAGTTTTGGAAGGGGAGAGGAAGGGGGGTTGGGTTGATAGTTCAGAGAGGAGAGGTGAGGGGGGTATTTTAGAGCGGTTTTTTGGATTTGGGGTTCGGGTTAGAATTTGGGTTAGGGTTAGGGTTAGGGTTAGGGTTAGGGTTAGGGTTAGGGGTTAGGGTTAGGGTTAGGGGTTAGGGGTTAGGGTTAGGGTTAGGGTTAGGGTTAGTTAGGGTTAGGGTTAGGGTTAGTTAGGGTTAGGGTTAGGGTTAGGGTTAGGGGTTAGGGGTTAGGGGTTAGGGTTAGGGTTAGGGTTAGGGTTAGGGTTAGATTAAGGGGGTAAAATGAGGTAAGGGTAAATTACCCTTCCGCTAATAACTTTTGATAGGAAGGTCCTAGAGCTACGAAACCTGGTCGCGTCACACCTATTTCGGGGTCTAGCCTTCCAACGAGCCCCCTCGACCTTCTACGACTTTGGGAAGTGGGAGAAAATCTCAGAAAAAAGTTTAAATCTTAAATATCTCAGCCTCTGAAGGTCGTAGAGACTCGGGGTTGGTCTTGTTGGAGAGCTAGACCCCGAAATGTGTCCGACGGATTTGGGTGTTGAAGCTCTACGACGCTCCGTTCAAGAGATATAGGGCAAAACGTCCCCCCATAGGAAACGAATGGGCGCGAAAAGGTGTAAAAATTACACTAAGTGTTTTGTCCAAAAACGACCCTCCAGAAAGTTGTTAGGAGCACGTTTCAGGCCATTTGGAGTCGATAGGTACGGTTAGGGTTAGGGTTAGGGTTAGGGTTAGGGTTAGAGGGTTAGGGTTAGGGTTAGGGTTAGGGTTAGGGGTTAGGGTTAGGGTTAGGGTTAGGGTTAGATTTTTCAGGTTTCTCGATGATCCCCCCACCTCGTCCGTCGACTCGGTGGTTTACAGGGACCAAAGGTAATGCACAGGCCGGCGCACGTCGTCATAGCTCTCTTGACCGTACTATCCACCTAAAGTTAGATTAATAGTGGAGACAACAGGTCAATGAACAAGTTTAAGTTTGATTAGTAGTAGAGACAACAGGTCAGTTACAGATTTGGGTGAGAGGGGTCAGGACCAGGAAGAGTTGCCTTATAGGGGCAGGTCTCTTCCCCGCCTTGACGGGCCGTTATCCTGCCCCTCTCACACTCCCACGCAGAGCGAGGGAGTAAAAGAAGGAGGAGGTGATGGGTGGAGTCATGAATGTCCTCGTAGATCCAGGCTGGGATGGGATCAGGTTAGGGTTAGGGGTTAGGGTTAGGGTTAGGGTTAGGGTTAGGGTTAGGGTTAGGGTTTGTAGGGTTAGGGTTAGGGTTAGGGTTAGGGTTAGGGTTAGGGTTAGGGTTAGGGTTAGGGTTAGGGTTAGGGTTAGGATAGGGGGGTTTAGCCACTTTTGGGCCACCGGCCCAAATCGAAACCTGGCTGACGGTGTCGTTTTCGCGATTGGAGCAAAGGATCATGGGTAAAAAGTGTTTTATTTGAATAACTTTTGATAGGAAGGTCCTAGAGCTTCGAAACCTGGTCGCGTCAGACCTATTTCGTGGTCTAGCTTTCCAACGAAGCTGTTTTCAAGTCTCTACGACCTTCCGTTCGGAAGTTATGACCGGAAATGTGTATCGCATTGGAAATGAATGGAGCGAAAATTTCCTGAAATTTCACTAAGTGTTTTGGTGAAAAGTGTTCCCCCAGAAAGTGTTTAGGAGCACGTTTCAGGCCATTTGGAGTCGATATGTACCTATAACCCTAACCTTTTTTTTTGGATAAATACTTGTAATTTTTTCAAGATTTTCACTAAGTCAACTGTTTGAGTTCAGGCAAGTGTTAGGGTTAGTTGTTTGATGCTATCTCGATGAACCCCCTACCCTGGTTAGGGTTAGGGTTAGGGTTAGGGTTAGGGTTAGGGTTAGGGTTGGGTTAGGGTTTGTGTTCAACGGCTCCCTGCGGGAAACCAATACGCTACTGCCTCCTAACGCTCGTAGGCGTTACCAGAGTTCGCAGAAGGTAGTGTTGCACTCTCACATCGTACATCCAGTTGAGATCCGTATGCACTAAAGTACTTTTGTCAGTAGCGTATGGTGCGAGACCTCTGAATAGTTTCAGAGTTTTGATGTGAGATGTGCTGTATGGTGTATCAAGATCACTGGGTATCCCTTATGCGTGCAGTCGGATTGTGGATGATCCGGTGTCTTCGTCTGTGGCTAGTGGGTGCAATATGAGAGGACAGTTGTGAGTTTTGGAAGGGGAGAAGAAGGGGGGGGGGGGGGGGGGGGTTTGGTTGGTGGGTTGATAGTTCAGAGAGGAGAGGTGAGGGGGGGGTTTTTTTGGAGCGGTTTTTAGGATTTGGGGTTCGGGTTAGAGTTTGTTTGTGTAGCTTAAGATTAGGGTTAAGGTTAGGGTTTAGTTTAAGTTTAGGGTTTTGCTTTAAGGTTAAGGTTGAAATTAGGATTTGGGTTAGGGTTAAGGTTAGGGTTTTGGGTTAGGGTTAGGGTTATGGTTTGGGTTAGGTTTAAGTTTATGGTTGGGGTTGGGGCCAGGGTTAGGGTTAGGGTTAGGGTCAGGGTTAGGGTTAGGGTTAGGGTTTTGGGTTAGGGTTAGGGTTATGGTTTGGGTTAGGTTTAAGTTTATGGTTGGGGTTGGGGCCAGGGTTAGGGTTAGGGTTAGGTGGCTGAAATGTTTATAAGATGAATGTGATGAGATCCGAAGATCTCTTGTGGCTGAAATGTTTATAAGGTGAATGTGATGAGATCCGAAGATCTCTTGTGGCTGAAATGTTTTATAAGATGAATGTAATGAGATCCGAAGATCTCTTGTGGCTGAAATGTTTTATAAGATGAATGTAATGAGATCCGAAGATCTCTTGTGGCTGAAATGTTTTATAAGATGAATGTACTGAGATCCGAAGATCTCTTGTGGCTGAAATGTTTTATAAGATGAATGTAATGAGATCCGAAGATCTATTGTGGCTGAAATGTTTTATAAGATGAATGTAATGAGATCCGAAGATCTCTTGTGGCTGAAATGTTTTATAAGATGAATGTAATGAGATCCGAAGATCTCTTGTGGCTGAAATGTTTTATAAGATGAATGTAATGAGATCCGAAGATCTCTTGTGGCTGAAATGTTTATAAGATGAATGTGATGAGATCCGTAGATCAGTAGATTTGAATTAATTAGAGGGTGACCCTGTTTGTTTGGAGGTCGGTTTTAGGTGTATTATTCCTAGTTTAGAATAACCTTCATTATTATCCCTCCTGGAGGCCCGGGAGGAGATAGTAATTATTGGTACCTAATATGAATTTCTGGACTTTCGTCAGTGGTATCTAGCGGATCAACAGGCGTTTCGGCCGTGGGAATACCAGACGCCCTCCGCGCTAGTGGCCCCCTTGGGTTGATCGAGTCCAAGGTCGTCCAGTGCCCAATTAATATTTTTTGGTTTTTCGAAGGATCTTATATTTACTCAGGGTACAGTAAAATATTTATGAACATTTATTGTAAACACTGTCACCGTCGGTTATTTTTATATTCATCATTTTGTTTTCTATTTTCATGTATTTTTTGTTTAAAAAGTTTTGGTATTTTAGGAATTGTTACCTTTTTTGTAGTCCCATAATATTAGTTTTGGAAGAAGATTGAGGTATTCCCTAGTGAGAGTTACTTTGTTCACTTAGGGTTAGGGTTAGGGTTAGGGTTAGGGTTAGGGTTAGGGTTAGGGTTAGGGTTAGGGTTAGGGTTAGGGTTAGGGTTAGGATAGGGGCTGAGTGCCACTTTGGAATCTTTGATTTGACCCCCTAAACAGTGGATCATTTGCTTGACACTTCGGCTACCCCCCCATTTTCATGTACCCTGATTCCAGGAATACTAATGAGGAAGGGGTGGGACCTTGTCTTCTCGTCCAATCAGCGAAAAGCAAGTTCAAAGGTCTGTAACTTTTGCTAGGAGTGGATCATTTGCTCATGGATGGTACCGTTGGAAAGCTCGTGGTCGTATTATGTTCGACGGAAGCAGTTTCCAAGTCTCTACGACCTTCCGTTCGGAAGTTATGACCGGAAATGTGTATCGCATTGAAAATGAATGGAGCGAAAA
>NC_084597.1:135000-144000 GCF_033807715.1 Cololabis saira | reverse complement strand
CAGGAAGCGGGAGTCAAACCATTAAAAAGTTATAGCAGAAAAAAGGGACAACCAATCAGAAGAAGGGGCGGGGCTAATTAAGGCCAACGAAGCTTAAGGACTCATTACTGAGTCCCATGACACCACCCACAACTTCCTATGTCAAACCATTCAAAAGTTATGGCAGATAAAAGTATTCTAGGGGGCGCTGTTGAGCCGTTAGGCCACGCCCATTAATGCAAACCATGAAATATCAAATGTATCGCCAAGTCTGACTTGCATGCAAAATTTGATTACTTTTGGAGAACTATCAAATATGGACCAATCAGATGAAGGGGGGGCGCGCCTTTTGGCGTCTAGCGTCGCCACGGTAACACTTTTGAAAGAGAAAAGTAATGCGTGTAGTCCCAGGATGGAGACGCACATTTTGATGTATAACACACCTGGGTGCACATTACGGTTCGGGCCGTATTAATTGCCGAAGGAATGGCATAAATTGCGCCAAAATTACACAATTAATTCAAAATGGCCGACTTCCTGTTCGGTTTCGGCCATGGCTCCAAGAGACTTTTCTTGAAGTTGTGCCATGATACAGGTGTGTAGCGATTTTCGTGCATGTACGTCAAACCGTATCGTGGGGCTTGAGGCACAAAGGTTTCCGGGGGGCGCTGTTGAGCCATTTTGCCACGCCCATTAATGTAAACCATAAAATATCAAATTTACCGCCAGGCCTGGCTTGCATGCCAAATTTGGTGCCTTTTGGGGAACTATCAAATATGGACCAATCAGATGAAGGGGGGGTGCGCTTGTTGGCGTCTAGCGTTGCCACGGTAACACTTTTGAAAGAGAAAAGTAATGCGTGTAGTCGCAGGATGGAGACGCACATTTTGATGTATAACACATCTGGGTGCACGATACGGTTCGGGCCGTATTAATTCTCGAAGGAATGGCATATATTGCTCCAAAATTACGCGATTAATTCAGAATGTTCAAAATGGCCGACTTCCTGTTCGGTTTCGACCATGGTGCCAAGAGACTTTTCTTTAAGTTGCGACATGATACAGGTGTGTACAGACTTTCGTTCATGTACGTCAAACCGTATTATGGGGCTTGAGGCGCAAAGTTTTTTCTGTCTGAACCAATCAGATGAAGGGTGGGCGCGCTTTTTGGCGTCTAGCGTCGCCACGGTAACGCTTTTGAGAGAGAAAAGTAATGCGTGGTGTCGGAGGATGGAGACGCACATTTTGATGTATAACACACCTGGGTGCTCGTTACGGTTCGGGCCGTATTAACTGCCGAAGGAATGGCATAAATTTCGCCAAAATGACACGACTAATTCAAAATGGCCGACATCCTGTTCGGTTTCGGGCATGACGCCAAGAGACTTTTCTTTAAGTTACGTCATGATACAGGCGTGTACCGATTTTCGTGCATGTACGTCAAACCGTATTGTGGGGCTTGAGGCACAAAGTTTTCAAGGGGGCGCTGTTGAGCCATTTTGCCACGCCCATTAATGCAAACCATTAAATATCAAATTTTTCGCCAGGCCTGGCTTGGGTGCAAAATTTGGTGACTTTTTGGGCACGTTTAGGGGGGCAAAAAGGCCCTCCTTTCGTCAGAAAAATAATAATAATAATAATAATAATAATAATTAAAGCTGCAAGCAGCGATGAACGGGCCCTCGCACTCACGTCCACCGCCCCCCATAAGCATATCAGAAATGACACCACCCACGACTCTCTATGTCAAACCATTCAAAAGATATAGCAGAAAAAAGGAACAACCAATCAGAGGAAGGGGCGGGGCTAATTCAGGCCAATGAAGGTCAAGGACTCATTACAGAGTCCCATGACACCACCCACAACTTCCTATGTCAAACCATTCAAAAGTTATGGCAGAGAAAAGTATTCTAGGGGGCGCTGTTGAGCCGTTAGGCCACGCCCATTAATGCAAACAATTAAATATCAAATGTATCACCAGGCCTGGCTTGCATGCAAAATTTGGTGACTTTTGGAGAACTATCAAATATGGACCAATCAGATGAAGGGGACGAGCGCTTTTTCACGTCTAGCGTCGCCACGGTAACACTTTTGAAAGAGAAAAGTAATGTGCGTCGTCGCAGGAAAGAGACGCACATCTTGATGTAAAAAAAACACAAAATTTGCTTACAAAAATTTCAGCATCCTGCCAGGCTCGAACTCCCAACCACCGGCACCAAAGATCGCAATGATCTGGTTGAGCTATATCTCAGCTGATACCTCACTTTAACTTACTGGCTTAGGACAGACCAAGATAGCGATATAATGTCTGGAACTTTTTTTTCCTAATTTTTTAAATATTTGTAAGGTATAAATATTAGTAAAACACTACTATTTTATTATTACTTTTTCTGTAACCATACTACGGAGGTTCTAACCGGGCTGAGCACGGGACTATTTCTAACGTCACCACATTACAACAGCTGATTGGTCGGGGGGCGGGGCCGTCATCACCCTACTCGCCACTGATTGGTCGGGGGGCGGGGCCGTCATCACCCTACTCGCCACTGATTGGTCGGGGGGCGGGGCCGGCAGACGTTTGAATCAGGAAGCGGGAGTCAAACCATTAAAAAGTTATAGCAGAAAAAAGGGACAACCAATCAGAAGAAGGGGCGGGGCTAATTAAGGCCAACGAAGCTTAAGGACTCATTACTGAGTCCCATGACACCACCCACAACTTCCTATGTCAAACCATTCAAAAGTTATGGCAGAGAAAAGTATTCTAGGGGGCGCTGTTGAGCCGTTAGGCCACGCCCATTAATGCAAACCATTAAATATCAAATGTATCGCCAAGTCTGACTTGCATGCAAAATTTGATTACTTTTGGAGAACTATCAAATATGGACCAATCAGATGAAGGGGACGAGCGCTTTTTCACGTCTAGCGTCGCCACGGTAACACTTTTGAAAGAGAAAAGTAATGTGCGTCGTCGCAGGAAAGAGACGCACATATTGATGTAAAAAAAACACAAAATTTGCTTACAACGATTTCAGCATACTGCCAGGCTCAAACTCCCAACCACCGGCATGAAAGACCGCAATGATCTGGTTGAGCTATATCTCAGCTGATACCACACTTTGACTTACTGGCTTAGGACAGACCAAGATAGCGATATAATGTCTGGAACTTTTTTTTCCTAATTTTTTAAATATTTGTAAGGTATAAATATTAGTAAAACACTACTATTTTATTATTACTTTTTCTGTAACCATTCTACGGAGGTTCTAACCGGGCTGAGCACGGGACTATTTCTAACGTCACCACATTACAACAGCTGATTGGTCGGGGGGCGGGGCCGTCATCACCCTACTCGCCACTGATTGGTCGGGGGGCGGGGCCGTCATCACCCTACTCGCCACTGATTGGTCGGGGGGCGGGGCCGGCAGACGTTTGAATCAGGAAGCGGGAGTCAAACCATTAAAAAGTTATAGCAGAAAAAAGGGACAACCAATCAGAAGAAGGGGCGGGGCTAATTAAGGCCAACGAAGCTTAAGGACTCATTACTGAGTCCCATGACACCACCCACAACTTCCTATGTCAAACCATTCAAAAGTTATGGCAGATAAAAGTATTCTAGGGGGCGCTGTTGAGCCGTTAGGCCACGCCCATTAATGCAAACCATGAAATATCAAATGTATCGCCAAGTCTGACTTGCATGCAAAATTTGATTACTTTTGGAGAACTATCAAATATGGACCAATCAGATGAAGGGGGGGCGCGCCTTTTGGCGTCTAGCGTTGCCACGGTAACACTTTTGAAAGAGAAAAGTAATGCGTGTAGTCCCAGGATGGAGACGCACATTTTGATGTATAACACACCTGGGTGCACATTACGGTTCGGGCCGTATTAATTGCCGAAGGAATGGCATAAATTGCGCCAAAATTACACAATTAATTCAAAATGGCCGACTTCCTGTTCGGTTTCGGCCATGGCTCCAAGAGACTTTTCTTGAAGTTGTGCCATGATACAGGTGTGTAGCGATTTTCGTGCATGTACGTCAAACCGTATCGAGGGGCTTGAGGCACAAAGTTTTCCGGGGGGCGCTGTTGAGCCATTTTGCCACGCCCATTAATGCAAACCATGAAATATCAAATTTATCGCCAGGCCCTGCTTGCATGCCAAATTTGGTGCCTTTTGGGGAACTATCAAATATGGACCAATCAGATGAAGGGGGGGCACGCTTGTTGGCGTCTAGCGTCGCCACGGTAACACTTTTGAAAGAGAAAAGTAATGCGCGTAGTCGCAGGATAGAGACGCACATTTTGATGTATAACACATCTGGGTTCATGATACGGTTCGGGCCGTATTAATTCTCGAAGGAATGGCATATATTGCTCCAAAATTACGTGATTCATTCAGAATGTTCAAAATGGCCGACTTCCTGTTCGGTTTCGACCATGGTGCTAAGAGACTTTTCTGTAAGTTGCAACATGATACAGGTGTGTACTGACTTTCGTTCATGTACGTCAAACCGTATTATGGGGCTTGAGGCGCAAAGTTTTTTCTGTCTGAACCAATCAGATGAAGGGTGGGCGCGCTTTTTGGCGTCTAGCGTCGCCACGGTAACGCTTTTGAGAGAGAAAAGTAATGCGTGGTGTCGGAGGATGGAGACGCACATTTTGATGTATAACACACCTGGGTGCTCGTTACGGTTCAGGCCGTATTAACTGCCGAAGGAATGGCATAAATTTCGCCAAAATGACACGACTAATTCAAAATGGCCGACATCCTGTTCGGTTTCGGGCATGACGCCAAGAGACTTTTCTTTAAGTTACGTCATGATACAGGCGTGTACCGATTTTCGTGCATGTACGTCAAACCGTATCGTGGGGCTTGAGGCACAAAGTTTTCCGGGGGGCGCTGTTGAGCCATTTTGACACGCCCATTAATGCAAACCATTAAATATCAAATTTTTCGCCAGGCCTGGCTTGGGTGCAAAATTTGGTGACTTTTTGGGCACGTTTAGGGGGGCAAAAAAGCCCTCCTTTCGTCAGAAAAATAATAATAATAACTAGAAAATTTCTGGAAATTTTGATATGGGCATGCCCTACCGCCCATTCGACCCCTCTCGCTGCTTTGGTTTGGGGCTGTAGTGGTTGTGTTCGGGGTGGTTCTATGTCAGTTTGAGGTGTTTACGGTTGTATTGCATTCATTCCTGTGCTCCCAATAGTTAAAAATGGGGCGCGCTTTTTGGCGTCTAGCGCCCCCCACGGTGACACTTTTGACTGAAAAAAGTAATGCCCATCGAGGCAACATGGAGACGCATCTAACGATGTATGCCATGCATGGGTGCACGTTGCGGTTCAGGCTATGTTAACGGATAGGTTTTTGTTTCACCGTGGTAAAAAAAACCCATCCGAATGAATGGGGCCATTTGGCATGGATTTTGACATAAAATTTCCTTAAATAACAGCTTCATGAAATTTGAATATGTTGAAGTCCACAGCGTGCCGAGTCGGGGAACATTTGTAGGATGTCTCTACGATAATCTGTTGCCTAGCAACAAGCGTCCAAAGTCAAACGGAAATAAAGAAAAATATGAAAGGCCAATATCTCAAAAAACTATAATAATTAGCATAATGAGGTTGTACGTAGCGTTAGGGACAATTGGGCCGAGTGTTTGAAAGTTTGAACGATGTCTCTACGATAAAGTGCGACCGAGCAATAAGCGTCTGAATTTTTGCCTTTTTTTTTGCTTTTTGGCATCTAGCGTTGCCACGGTAACACTTTTGACTGAGAAAAGTAATGCCCATCGAGGCACGATGGAGACGCATCCAACGATGTATGCCATGCATGGGTGCACGTTCCAGTTCGGGCAGCATTAACAGATTGTTTATTCACATGGTCCCCCATACAAATGCATTGGTTTTTGTTGCCATGGTAACAAGCCCCATAGGATAGAATGGGACAATTTGGCTTTAATATCTCAAAAGCTGTAAACGACAGCGTAATGAGACCTCAGTATGTTGTAGTCCACATGAAGCTGAGTCTTTTAACGTTGGAACCAAGTCTCTACGAAACCGCGTTGCCGCGCAACAAGCATCCGAAGTTCCGTTAGCGTCAAAATGAACAATGTGGAATATCTCAAAAACCATAATAGCAAGCATGACGAGACTAAAATATGTTGCAGTACAAAGCGTCCCGGGTTTGTCAATGTTGTAATGATGTCTGTACGATAAACCGTTGCCTAGCAACAAGCGTCCAAAATAAAAGTGATTTTTTTTTTAAATTGAAAGTTAAATATCGCAAAAACCGTAATAACTAGCATGATGAAGTTTTATGGTCCTTTAGTGACTATCGGGCCGAGTGTTTGAAAGTTTGAACGATGTCTCTAAGATAAAGTTCGGCCGAGCAATAAGCGTGGGAATTTTCGCCTTTTTTTTTGCTTTTTGGCAACTAGCGTTGCCACGGTAACCCCTATTACGGAGAAAAGTAATGCCCATCGAGGCAAAATGGAGACGCATCCAACGATGTATGGCATGCATGGGTGCACGTTGCGGTTCGGGCCGCATTAACGGACGAAAAAAAGTGCGGAATAAGAATAATAATAATAATAACTAGAAAATTTCTGGAAATTTTGATATGGGCATGCCCTACCGCCCATTCGTCCCCTCTTGCTGCTTTGGTTTGGGGCTGTAGTGGTTGTGTTTAGGGTGGTTCTATGTCAGTTTGAGGTGTTTTTACGCTTGTATTTCATTCATTCCTGTGCTCCCAATAGTTATTAATGGGGCGCGCTTTTTGGCATCTAGCGTTGCCACGGTAACGCTTTTGACTGAGAAAAGTAATGCCCATCGAGGCAAGATGGAGACGCATCTAACGATGTATGCCGTGCATGGGTGCACGTTCCGGTTCAGGCTACGTTAACGGATAGGTTTTTTTTTTCACCATGGTACAAAACCCCATCCGAATGAATGGGGCCATTTGGCCTGGATTTTGACATAAAATTTCCTTAATTCCCAGCTTCATGAAATTTGAGTATGTTGAATTCCACAGCGTGCCGAGTCAGGGGACATTTGTACGATGTCTCTACGATAACCTGTTGCCTAGCAACAAGCGTCCAAATTCAAACAGAAATAAAAAAAAAAATGAAAGGTCAATATCGCGAAAACTGTAGTAATTAGCATAATGAGGTTGTAGGGGCCGTTACTGCCAATCGGGCCGAGTGTTTGAAAGTTTCAACCATGTCTCTACGATAAAGTTCGGCCGAGCAATAAGCGTCCGAATTTTCGCCTTTTTTTTTGCTTTTTGGCATCTAGCGTTGCCACGGTAACACTTTTTACTGAGAAAAGTAATGCCCATCGAGGAACCATGGAGACGCATCCAACGATGTATGCCATGTATGGGTGCATGTTCCGGTTCAGGCTATGTTAACGGATAGGTTTATTTTTCACCATGGTAAAAAACTCCATCCGAATGAATGGGGCCATGTGGCCTGGATTTTGACATAAAATTTCCTTAAATCCCAGCTTCATGAAATTTGAGTATGTTGAAGTCCACAGCGTACCGAGTCGGGAAACATTTGTACCATGTCTCTACGATAACCTGTTGCCTAGCAACAAGCGTCCAAAGTCAAATGGAAAAAAAAAAAAAAAAGAAAGGTCAATATCACAAAAACTGTAATACTTGGCATAATGAGCTTGTACGTACCTTTAGGGACAATCAGGCCGAGTGTTTGAAAGTTTGAACGATGTCTCTACGACAAAGTTCGGCCGAGCAATAAGCGTGGGAATTTTCGCCTTTTTTTTTGCTTTTTGGCAACTAGCGTTGCCCCGGTAACCCCTATTACGGAGAAAAGTAATGCCCATCGAGGCATGATGGAGACGCATCCAACGATGTATGCCATGCATGGGTGCACATTCCGGTTCGGGCCGCATTAACGGACGAAAAAAAGTGCGGAATAAGAATAATAATAAAAAGAAAAGGGAAACCTTTTCTAGATACTAATATATCGCCTTCATTTTCATGTTTTTCCTCGTTTTTCCGGCCGTGTTTTAGTTTTTGGGGATTTTTTTTTTCCACATCAGAGCGGGGTCATGCTGTACACCCGCTGGTGCGCAGTGGGACTTTTGCGACTTTAGCTTGTTAGCAAAATGCTAGCAACATTTCCCTTTGGGCCATTCTGGACGATTGCAATATGGTCATGCCATTACTTGGCATGCCCATAATAAGAAAAGGGAAACCTTTCTAGATACTAATTTAACGCCTTCATTTTTCAGGTTTTCTCGGCCGTGTTTCATTTTTTGGGGATTTTTTTTTCCCACAACAGAGCGGGGTCATGCTTTACACCCGCTGGTGCGCAGTGGGACCTTTGCGACTTTAGCATGTTAGCGAAACGCTAGCAACATTGCCTTTTGGGCCATTCTGGACGATTGCAATATGGTCATGCCACTACTTGGCATGCCCATAATAACGCGAAGAATTCCTACAGATACAATAGGGCCTTCGCACTGAAGGTGCTCGGGCCCTAATTAAAGCTGCAAGCAGCGATGAACGGGCCCTCGCACTCACGGCCGCCGCCCCCCATAAGCATATCAGAAATGACACCACCCACGACTTCCTATGTCAAACCATTCAAAAGTTATAGCAGAAAAAAGGGACAACCAATCACAAGAAGGGGCGGGGCTAATTCAGGCCAATGAAGGTCAAGGACTCCATACAGAGTCTGATGACACCACCCACGACTCTCCATGTCAAACCATTCAAAAGTTATAGCAGGAAATAGGGACAACCAATCAAAAGAAGGGGCGGGGCTAATTTTCACCAATTATGGTCAAGGACTCAATACCGAGTCCCATGACACCACCCATGACTCTTTATGTCAAACCATTCAAAATTTATGGCAGAGAAAAGTTTTCCGGGGGGTGCTGTTGAGCCATTTTGCCACGCCCATTAATGCAAACCATGAAATATCAAATTTATCACCAGGCCTGGCTTGCATGCAAAATTTGGTGACTTTTGGAGAACTATCAAATATGGACCAATC
>NC_084597.1:107500-134500 GCF_033807715.1 Cololabis saira | reverse complement strand
CTGAACTTGGCAACTTCCAGCGGCAGACGGAAGAATTTGGCTATCCAGCTGACCAACTGGGCCAAGGACAGCAGGGATTCACAAGTGTGGTGGTTCCCCAGTTTCGTGTGGGTGGTTTCTCGGCTTCCCCCAATCCTGACTTTGACTTCAAACTCCTGTATGGCCTGTACCCTCCTGGCACCCAGACTACCTTCAGCCAGCACCATGAGAAGGGCAAAGACTACTCACAGGCCGTCCACTACTTGACAGAGCATGCTTCTGACGACCATGCTTCTGTGCAGCAGAAAAAGGTCTTCCAAGCTGCCTCCTAGACTTCTGCAGGAAATGCTTAGGTGTCTCAAGGCTGTAAGAAATATGTCCTCTGCATAAAAGATTCTGATCACCTTTGGCCAATAAAGATTACTCCCCACATCAATCTGTGTCCTGAAGGTCTGGCATTACAAGCCATATCCTGATGTTGGTAGCATTGCTGTGCAGTCTAAGCATGGATGCTGCTTAGACCTTCACTTGCAGAAGGTTGGTGGTTGCCAGAGCCTCCACATGGCCATGGTTCCTGGGGAAAGTGCTGTAGACCAATATGGGACTGCTTAGAATTATGACCACATTGCAGATAAAATGTATTTTAAAAGGTGGTTGGTTTTGGGACGGGACTAAAAGAATCCTCCTAGTTGCAAAGCTCACCTTTTGAAACTTGCACAGGTTTAGTCAAACGGGGAGTGGCTGATGGCTGTAAGCCTGCACGCCAAGAGTTTCACCAATACAGCATTCTTTGCCACAGTACATGGCATACTACCACACTGGAGCATCACAAGTCTGAGCAGGCAATGGTTCAAATGTTCATGACAGGGGCTTCTCCACAAGGCTATGCAACATTTTAAACAATTTTGCTGGTTTTTGGGAAACGGATTTAAAGCTACAAAATTTGCTCGACTGAAAGACCTTATCGGGGCAGGAATGGGGGAAAAAAGGCATGGAAAAACTTGATTTCTGGTCGCCTGGATTGTGGATTATTACCCACAAATGCATCAATGGACACACACCACCATATCTAGAAGACCTCATCACTCCACAAACCTCCACCCGTTCCCTCAGATCTACAGGCAGCTGCTCCTCCGAGTCCCAAAAACCAGACTCCGCACCATGGGAGACCGAGCCTTCTGCTCACCAGCACCAGCCTGTAGCCCTCATTCAACTCGTCTTTATTCAATTAGTCCTCTCTCAACTAGTCCCAATTCAACGATCACTTATTCAACTAGCCATTATTCAACTAGTCCTCATTAAACTAGTCATCGATGATGCAGTTCAACTAGACATCAATGTGTGCTGTCTACACCTGTTTATATAGTGGTCTCTGTAGTCCAACAACTAACCAGGTAACAGTCATATTTACATAGAACTGTTAGTTCTCCTGTTAATGGTTCATTAATACTAATATATCTGCACTTGTTTTACCTTTGACAACATATCGGTGTTTCACCTTTCCCTGTTCTTCATCCTTTCTTTTCTATCTCACTCCTCTTCTTGCTCTAGCCACCTGTTTTTCAGCAGGTAGGTATTCTCTCTGAAAGGGGGGTTGTTCCTTGCCAGTGTTTATTTGACAGTTGTTTGGGGGTCATGCAATTGGTCTCTGGACAGCACCTAGCTTGTATTGTATTGATGCTTTACTATATAAACAAAATCTAGCTTACAGGCAATGCTACTGAGCATCTTAGGTTATTTCAAGCATAGACAGCATCCGGCCATGTTGGGATACCATCACCGCATAGTAACTCCAAGGAACACCTCAAAGCACAGGACAAGCAAACACGACGAGAATGGGATTTGAACCCATGCGTGCAGAGCACAATGGATTAGCAATTAATCGCCTTAACCACTCGGCCACCTCGTCAAGTGCGCATTAATTTGGTCCCTAATCAATTACTGCTAATTCAATTAGTACCTACTCAACTCGTCATCATTCAACTACTCCTTATCAAATAGCCCTCATTCATCTCACCCTTATTTAACTCGTCCTTGCTCATCTAAAACTCATTCAACAAGTCCATACTCAACTAGCCCTCATTCCACTCGTCTTTATTCAATTAGTCCTTACTCAACTAGTCCCAATTCAACGATTACTTGTTTAACTAGCCATTATTCAACTAGTCCTCGTTAAACTAGTCATCGATGATGCAGTTCAACTAGACATCAATGTGTGCTGTCTACACTTGTTTATATAGTGGTCTCTGTAGTCCAACAACTAACAGTCATATTTACATAGAACTGTTAGTTCTGCTGTTAATGGTTCATTAATACTAATATATCTGCACTTGTTTTACCTTTGACAACATATCGGTGTTTCAACTTTCCCCTTTATTCATCTTCTCTTTTCTATCTCACTCTTCTTTCTCTAGCCACCTGTTTTTCAGCAGGTAGGTCTTCTCTCTGAAAGGGGGGTTGTTCCTTGCCAGTGTTTATTTGACAGTTGTTTGGGGGTCATGCGATTGGTCTCTGGAAAGCACCTAGCTTGTATTGTATTGATGCTTTACTATATAAACAAAATGTAGCTTACAGGTAATGCTAGTTAGCATCTTTAGTTATTTCAAACAAAGACAGCATCCAGCCATGTTGGGGTACCACCACCACATAGTAAATCCAAGGAACACCTCAAAGCACAGAAGAAGCAAGCACGACGAGGATGGGATTTGAACCCATGCGTGCAGAGCACAATGGATTAGCAATCCATCGCCTTAACCACTCGGCCACCTCGTCAAGTGCGCATTAATTTGGTCCCTAATCAATTACTGCTAATTCAATTAGTACCTACTCAACTCGTCATCATTCAACTACTCCTTATCAAATAGCCCTCATTCATCTCACCCTTATTTAACTCGTCCTTGCTGATCTAAAACTCATTCAACAAGTCCATACTCAACTAGCCCTCATTCAACTCTTCTTTATTCAATTAGTCCTTAATACACTAGTCCCAAATCAACGATTACTTGTTTAACTAGCTATTGTTCAACTAGTCCTCATTAAACTAGTCATCGATGATGCAGTTCAACTAGACATCAATGTGTGCTGTCTACACCTGTTTATATATTGGTCTCTGTAGTCCAACAACTAACAGTCATATTTACATAGAACTGTTAGTTCTCCTGTTAATGGTTCATTAATACTAATATATCTGCACTTGTTTTACCTTTGACAACATATCGGTGTCTAACCTTTCCCTGTTCTTCATCCTCTCTTTTCTATCTCACTCCTCTTCTTGCTCTAGCCACCTGTTTTTCAGCAGGTAGGTCTTCTCTCTGAAAGGGGGGTTGTTCCTTGCCAGTGTTTATTTGACAGTTGTTTGGGAGTCATGCGATTGGTCTCTGGAAAGCACCTAGCTTGTATTGTATTCATGCTTTACTATATAAACAAAATGTAGCTTACAGGTAATGCTACTGAGCATCTTAAGTTATTCGAAGCAAAGATATCAGCCAGCCATGCTGGGAAACCACCACTGCATAGTAACTCCAAGGAACACCTCAAAGCACAGGAGAAGCAAGCCCGACGAGGATGGGATTTGAACCCATGCGTGCAGAGCACAATGGATTAGCAATCCATCGCCTTAACCACTCGGCCACCTCGTCTAGTGCTCGTTAATCTAGTCCCTAATCAATTACTGCTAATTCAATTAGTGCCTACTCAATCCGTGATCATTCAACCAATCTTTATCAAATAGCCCTCATTCATCTAACCCTTATTTAACTCGTCCTTGCTCATCTAAAACTCATTCAACAAGTCCATACTCAACTAGCCCTCATTCAACTCTTCTTTATTCAATTAGTCCTTACTCAACTAGTCCCAATTCAACGATTACTTATTTAACTAGCCATTATTCAACTAGTCCTCATCAAACTAGTCATCGATGATGCGGTTCAACTAGACATCAATGTGTGCTGTCTACACCTGTTTATATAGTGGTCTCTGTAGTCCAACAACTAACCAGGTAACAGTCATATTTACATAGAACTGTTAGTTCTCCTGTTAATGGTTCATTAATACTAATATATCTGCACTTGTTTTACCTTTGACAACATATCGGTGTCTCACCTTTCCCTGTTCTTCATCCTTTCTTTTCTATCTCACTCCTCTTCTTGCTCTAGCCACCTGTTTTTCAGCAGGTAGGTCTTATCTCTGAAAGGGGGGTTGTTCCTTGCCATTGTTTATTTGACAGTTGTTTGGGGGTCATGCGATTGCTCTCTGGAAAGCACCTAGCTTGTATTGTATTGATGCTTTACTATATAAACAAAATGTAGCTTACAGGTAATGCTAGTTGGCATCTTTAGTTATTTCAAACAAAGACAGCATCCAGCCATGTTGGGGTACCACCACCACATAGTAAATCCAAGGAACACCTCAAAGCACAGAAGAAGCAAGCACGACGAGGATGGGATTTGAACCCATGCGTGCAGAGCACAATGGATTAGCAATCCATCGCCTTAACCACTCGGCCACCTCGTCTAGTGCTCGTTAATCTAGTACCTAATCAATTACTGCTAATTCAATTAGTGCCTACTCAACTCGTCATCATTCAACTACTCCTTATCAAATAGCCCTCATTCATCTCACCCTTATTTAACTCGTCCTTGCTGATCTAAAACTCATTCAACAAGTCCATACTCAACTAGCCCTCATTCAACTCTTCTTTATTCAATTAATCCTTAATACACTAGTCCCAAATCAACGATTACTTGTTTAACTAGCTATTGTTCAACTAGTCCTCATTAAACTAGTCATCGATGATGCAGTTCAACTAGACATCAATGTGTGCTGTCTACACCTGTTTATATATTGGTCTCTGTAGTCCAACAACTAACAGTCATATTTACATAGAACTGTTAGTTCTCCTGTTAATGGTTCATTAATACTAATATATCTGCACTTGTTTTACCTTTGACAACATATCGGTGTTTCAACTTTCCCTGTTCTTCATCCTTTCTTTTCTATCTCACTCCTCACACACTTGTATTGATGCTTTACTATATAAACAAAATGTAGCTTACAGGTAATGCTAGTGAGAATCTTAGGTTATTGGAAGCAAAGACAGCATCCGGCCATGTTGGGATACCACCACTGCATAGTAACTCCAAGGAACACCTTGAAGCACAGGAGAAGCAAGCACGACGAGGATGGGATTTGAACCCATGCGTGCAGAGCACAATGGATTAGCAATCCATCGCCTTAACCACTCGGCCACCTCGTCTAGTGCTCACTAATTTAGTCCCTTATCAATTACTGCTAATTCAATTAGTGCCTACTCAACTCGTCATCAGGGTTGCACATTCTCTGTCATTTCAGGGTCCTATGCTGCATTGCACTTGCAAAAGACCATATTGGCTAAAAGTCTGTCAGTCATTTGTGCACGATGGGGCCGTAGAATGATGCTGCCACGGCTGAAAACTCGCTCCACTGCAGCACTGGAGGCAGGCACCGCCAAGACTCTGATGGCCACTTGGAACAGTGAAGGAAGAGTCTTCATGTTCATTTCCCAGAACAAAAGAACATTCTGTCCTACTGCTATGTCAAGGTAGTGACTTAGCTGTAGTGCTGGAGTGGTCCCCACATCCTTCTTCTGTCTATTATGGTATGCAGCAAACAGCCCTTCTCCTTGTCCAAGCTCTCCCTGTTCTTCGTCAATAAGAGGCACAGGTTGCCCTGTCCCTGCTGCATCTTGCAGGATCAGTTCTGGCAAACAAGCCCTTATTACCATTAGTGTGGGTGATGAAGTGTGTTAGACTGAAAAAAATATTATTGTTGCAATCAATAAGATCAGACTGTGAGGGGAAAAAAAGTTAAATCAAACTCAATAAAATTTACCTTTAACTCGTAGTGCCACCTCTGCCTTGACATCACGATTGACCAGCACATGGGGCTCCACCCACAACAGAGCAAAAGCTGGATCCAAGACAGCTGCTTTGAGGTAGACTGGGTCTGAAAAGGGGGCAGTGACCCCATCTTGTGTCCTGGCCACATTAATGAAGATTCCAAGAAATCTTTTGTTCAGGGATGCCTGGAGACTTCTGACCAGGCCGCTCAGGAAATGGACTTGAGGCTTCATCTTCCCTTTTTTTTTTTTTTTTTTTTTTTTTTTACCTTGTCTGCACACATATTAATGATTGATACCATGACGGTAGAAACCAAAGGTACATATATGTGCATTATTACTATATTTTATATAGTAATATGTGGGTGACGACATCCACTGCCAATCCAGGAAGCCGGAACACACGGAAACACACGTCAGGCACTGGAAATCTGCAACAAAAAACCACAAACAAAACACGAAACCGGCACGGAGCCGACCAAAACACGAACAGCAATCGACCCAAATCTTGAGATCTGATCGCAGTCTGAGCTAAGCTACCGCTACCGCTACCTAACCCCAAAAACTACAGAGCAAGCATGCAGGTGAACAAGCCAGTGTGTATGTTTATGTTCTATGTTTGTGTGGCTGTGTATGTTTGTGTATATGTATGTGACTGCGTGGCTATATGTGTGTGTATATGTATGTGACTGAGTGGCTATATGTGTGTGTGTGTGTGTGTGTGTGTGTGTGTGTGTGTGTGTGTGTGTGTGTGTGTGTGTGTGTGTGTGTGTGTGTGTGTGTGTGTGTGTGTGTGTGTGTGTGTGTGCGTAATAAACCAAACAAAGCTCCACCTGAAGTGTATCTATAGTGGGGGAGGCTTCATCTTCTCAAGGTGGTAATTGAGGGACAAGATAGATGGAACAACAGCACTGATTGTGACTACCTTCTCCCCCTGTGTCATATCAGTTTCTTCTTCAAACGGCTTCAAGATGTCCACCCACTCCTTCAACAGATTCCACTCCTGTGCTGTGAATGACAACTCCTTGTGCCCAGCCTTTTCCAGAACAGCAAAGAGCTTTGGATGATCACACTGGAGAACTGCCTTCACTTGCCTGATTTTATAAAGCAAAGATAATGACTACCACTGCTTAGCCAGCCGTGTAGTAATACTGGATGCACTGACTATCAGGCTGAAGCTGAAAACACTCCATCTGGATTGCATACACGGTAAATCCATGCAGTAACGTGAACGTTGTGTTACCTTTGAAGCTGAGAATTTGCAGCGCTGGTTAAAGCCGATTTTGTCAACTTATTTCGGGTGACCATCAAAGTAGGAGTCGGGGAGTGAACCCGCAGTGGACGCAACAGATTACCGTGTTTGCAATGTAACGTTACCAGTACAGCATCATTAACTACAGCTAGCAAAGTTACTTTACTTAGTGGATAAAGTAACGTTAGCTGAGCATTAGCTCGCCAGCTCTACTTACCGTTCTTTGTGCAACTTCAGATGTCGAACGAAGTTGGAAGTTGTTGCCTCTCCGTCTGTGATCTTTGACCCGCATGTTTTGCACACTGCAATTCGTTTTTTGTTCACCACCTCATAGTATTTGTACCCAAACGAAATTATCTTTGGTATCATTTTTGCAAACCGGCGCTTTGTTTACCATTTCTTCGTCATTGGTTGTCCTGCAATTTGATTGGATGCTGTTGCAACGTGGATCTAATTTGATTGGATGCTTTGCCAGCTCGCACACACACAAATGCATACACACGCACACACACACACACACACACACAAACACACACACAGAGAGAGCGCGTTCGTTATTAACATACTTTTTAATCTTTGTGTTTTGGTGAAAGTAGCAAGTCTTCTCAAGTCAAAGGGCCCAAGTCCAAGTGAAGTCACGAGTCATTGTTGTTAAAGTCCAAGTCCAGTTGCAAGTCTTTTAACATTTTGTCAAGTCGAGTCTAAAGTCATCAAATTCATCGAATCTAACTCGAGTTCAAGTCATATGACTCAAGTCCACACCTCTGGCGATTACTCTGTTCATAGTGTCGTTGAGCGTGGTTTCAATATCCTTCTGTGTGTTAGCTGTCTGTGTAGTTTATGGCGGGGATACTCCACCTACCTTAATGTGATTATCACTTACTGAAAATACTAACTTGATTAGTTTAATGTTGCTATTTACATATACATTTCTTAATGCAACTCTTTCCTCGATCTGATTATGTTGGGAGTATTGTGGTCCATGTAAACGTAGTCAGTTGGAGCATCAGCTGAGGTAAGAATGGTTCCTTGGAGTCCGACCACAGCAGCTGTGTGTCGTTAGCCCGTTAAGCTGTGGTTGGTCAGAACTGGTCCCTGGCAACATTTAAAAACTCTCAGCTGTGCTGACTCCTTTACTTCTGACTTTCATTATGAAGACTGCAGGCTTCTTCCTGAGGTTTGGTACAGTCTTGGTTGGAAGCAACTGTTTCCAGCCGGTTTTAGAAGTTTCTGATGTTGTGTTCTTGTTTTTCAGGGTTGCCCTCTGTGTGTTGTTGATTGTGGAGTCATGTGGGATGCATTTGAAGGGTAGGCTATGGTTTGCTGAAGACATGGCATGTGTAGTTGTATCACACTCAGCTTAAATCTTCTGTTTTCTGTCCCCAGGATCAAAATCTCACCAACAGAGTGGTGGTGGAGGCAGTGCTGGTGGTAATTTTGCCTCCTACCAGGGAGCACCCACAGGTCATTCAGCACCAGTACTCTACAGTGCCCCTAGGCTGATATCTGCACCAGTATTTGTCCAGAACCCTAACCCCCCTCAGCTTGTTGGCTACACAACTCCAGTAGAGAGCAGCCTGGACTCAGCTGCACCTGCTGTGGGATACTATGTTGGTACTGGGTCGCTTGTGCCCCTTCAGGCAGGCGCTGTCGGTACTGGGTCACTTGTGCCCCTTCAGGCAGGTGCTGTCGGTACTGGGTCACTTGTGCCCCTTCAGGCAGGAGCTGTCAGTACTGGGTCACTCGTGCCCCTTCAGGCAGGCGCTGTCGGTACTGGATCTGCTGTGGCCCTTCAGCCTGGCTATGTTGTCTCTGGTTCTTCTGTACCGTTTCAAGCAGGAGCTGTTGGTTCAGGGCCGACTGGAGCTGGTCAGTCTTGTCTACCAAATAAGTCTGTAGATGCATGGTACTAGTCTTGTGGTTGGGTACTTTATCCTGACTTGTTTCTCCCCAGAAACCGAGTGGGCTGTTCCTCCCCGAAGCTTGACTGAAGCAGCAGCAGCAGATGATGCCCAGACCATGGATGCCAGTGACTTTCTCCCATCACCCCCTCTACCACCACCTGAACCAAGCTTCCAGGCAGGAGAAGCTGCCAGTGTTATGAGGGAAGCTGAACTTGGCAACTTCCAGCGGCAGACGGAAGAATTTGGCTATCCAGCTGACCAACTGGGCCAAGGACAGCAGGGATTCACAAGTGTGGTGGTTCCCCAGTTTCGTGTGGGTGGTTTCTCGGCTTCCCCCAATCCTGACTTTGACTTCAAACTCCTGTATGGCCTGTACCCTCCTGGCACCCAGACTACCTTCAGCCAGCACCATGAGAAGGGCAAAGACTACTCACAGGCCGTCCACTACTTGACAGAGCATGCTTCTGACGACCATGCTTCTGTGCAGCAGAAAAAGGTCTTCCAAGCTGCCTCCTAGACTTCTGCAGGAAATGCTTAGGTGTCTCAAGGCTGTAAGAAATATGTCCTCTGCATAAAAGATTCTGATCACCTTTGGCCAATAAAGATTACTCCCCACATCAATCTGTGTCCTGAAGGTCTGGCATTACAAGCCATATCCTGATGTTGGTAGCATTGCTGTGCAGTCTAAGCATGGATGCTGCTTAGACCTTCACTTGCAGAAGGTTGGTGGTTGCCAGAGCCTCCACATGGCCATGGTTCCTGGGGAAAGTGCTGTAGACCAATATGGGACTGCTTAGAATTATGACCACATTGCAGATAAAATGTATTTTAAAAGGTGGTTGGTTTTGGGACGGGACTAAAAGAATCCTCCTAGTTGCAAAGCTCACCTTTTGAAACTTGCACAGGTTTAGTCAAACGGGGAGTGGCTGATGGCTGTAAGCCTGCACGCCAAGAGTTTCACCAATACAGCATTCTTTGCCACAGTACATGGCATACTACCACACTGGAGCATCACAAGTCTGAGCAGGCAATGGTTCAAATGTTCATGACAGGGGCTTCTCCACAAGGCTATGCAACATTTTAAACAATTTTGCTGGTTTTTGGGAAACGGATTTAAAGCTACAAAATTTGCTCGACTGAAAGACCTTATCGGGGCAGGAATGGGGGAAAAAAGGCATGGAAAAACTTGATTTCTGGTCGCCTGGATTGTGGATTATTACCCACAAATGCATCAATGGACACACACCACCATATCTAGAAGACCTCATCACTCCACAAACCTCCACCCGTTCCCTCAGATCTACAGGCAGCTGCTCCTCCGAGTCCCAAAAACCAGACTCCGCACCATGGGAGACCGAGCCTTCTGCTCACCAGCACCAGCCTGTAGCCCTCATTCAACTCGTCTTTATTCAATTAGTCCTCTCTCAACTAGTCCCAATTCAACGATCACTTATTCAACTAGCCATTATTCAACTAGTCCTCATTAAACTAGTCATCGATGATGCAGTTCAACTAGACATCAATGTGTGCTGTCTACACCTGTTTATATAGTGGTCTCTGTAGTCCAACAACTAACCAGGTAACAGTCATATTTACATAGAACTGTTAGTTCTCCTGTTAATGGTTCATTAATACTAATATATCTGCACTTGTTTTACCTTTGACAACATATCGGTGTTTCACCTTTCCCTGTTCTTCATCCTTTCTTTTCTATCTCACTCCTCTTCTTGCTCTAGCCACCTGTTTTTCAGCAGGTAGGTATTCTCTCTGAAAGGGGGGTTGTTCCTTGCCAGTGTTTATTTGACAGTTGTTTGGGGGTCATGCAATTGGTCTCTGGACAGCACCTAGCTTGTATTGTATTGATGCTTTACTATATAAACAAAATCTAGCTTACAGGCAATGCTACTGAGCATCTTAGGTTATTTCAAGCATAGACAGCATCCGGCCATGTTGGGATACCATCACCGCATAGTAACTCCAAGGAACACCTCAAAGCACAGGACAAGCAAACACGACGAGAATGGGATTTGAACCCATGCGTGCAGAGCACAATGGATTAGCAATTAATCGCCTTAACCACTCGGCCACCTCGTCAAGTGCGCATTAATTTGGTCCCTAATCAATTACTGCTAATTCAATTAGTACCTACTCAACTCGTCATCATTCAACTACTCCTTATCAAATAGCCCTCATTCATCTCACCCTTATTTAACTCGTCCTTGCTCATCTAAAACTCATTCAACAAGTCCATACTCAACTAGCCCTCATTCCACTCGTCTTTATTCAATTAGTCCTTACTCAACTAGTCCCAATTCAACGATTACTTGTTTAACTAGCCATTATTCAACTAGTCCTCGTTAAACTAGTCATCGATGATGCAGTTCAACTAGACATCAATGTGTGCTGTCTACACTTGTTTATATAGTGGTCTCTGTAGTCCAACAACTAACAGTCATATTTACATAGAACTGTTAGTTCTGCTGTTAATGGTTCATTAATACTAATATATCTGCACTTGTTTTACCTTTGACAACATATCGGTGTTTCAACTTTCCCCTTTATTCATCTTCTCTTTTCTATCTCACTCTTCTTTCTCTAGCCACCTGTTTTTCAGCAGGTAGGTCTTCTCTCTGAAAGGGGGGTTGTTCCTTGCCAGTGTTTATTTGACAGTTGTTTGGGGGTCATGCGATTGGTCTCTGGAAAGCACCTAGCTTGTATTGTATTGATGCTTTACTATATAAACAAAATGTAGCTTACAGGTAATGCTAGTTAGCATCTTTAGTTATTTCAAACAAAGACAGCATCCAGCCATGTTGGGGTACCACCACCACATAGTAAATCCAAGGAACACCTCAAAGCACAGAAGAAGCAAGCACGACGAGGATGGGATTTGAACCCATGCGTGCAGAGCACAATGGATTAGCAATCCATCGCCTTAACCACTCGGCCACCTCGTCAAGTGCGCATTAATTTGGTCCCTAATCAATTACTGCTAATTCAATTAGTACCTACTCAACTCGTCATCATTCAACTACTCCTTATCAAATAGCCCTCATTCATCTCACCCTTATTTAACTCGTCCTTGCTGATCTAAAACTCATTCAACAAGTCCATACTCAACTAGCCCTCATTCAACTCTTCTTTATTCAATTAGTCCTTAATACACTAGTCCCAAATCAACGATTACTTGTTTAACTAGCTATTGTTCAACTAGTCCTCATTAAACTAGTCATCGATGATGCAGTTCAACTAGACATCAATGTGTGCTGTCTACACCTGTTTATATATTGGTCTCTGTAGTCCAACAACTAACAGTCATATTTACATAGAACTGTTAGTTCTCCTGTTAATGGTTCATTAATACTAATATATCTGCACTTGTTTTACCTTTGACAACATATCGGTGTCTAACCTTTCCCTGTTCTTCATCCTCTCTTTTCTATCTCACTCCTCTTCTTGCTCTAGCCACCTGTTTTTCAGCAGGTAGGTCTTCTCTCTGAAAGGGGGGTTGTTCCTTGCCAGTGTTTATTTGACAGTTGTTTGGGAGTCATGCGATTGGTCTCTGGAAAGCACCTAGCTTGTATTGTATTCATGCTTTACTATATAAACAAAATGTAGCTTACAGGTAATGCTACTGAGCATCTTAAGTTATTCGAAGCAAAGATATCAGCCAGCCATGCTGGGAAACCACCACTGCATAGTAACTCCAAGGAACACCTCAAAGCACAGGAGAAGCAAGCCCGACGAGGATGGGATTTGAACCCATGCGTGCAGAGCACAATGGATTAGCAATCCATCGCCTTAACCACTCGGCCACCTCGTCTAGTGCTCGTTAATCTAGTCCCTAATCAATTACTGCTAATTCAATTAGTGCCTACTCAATCCGTGATCATTCAACCAATCTTTATCAAATAGCCCTCATTCATCTAACCCTTATTTAACTCGTCCTTGCTCATCTAAAACTCATTCAACAAGTCCATACTCAACTAGCCCTCATTCAACTCTTCTTTATTCAATTAGTCCTTACTCAACTAGTCCCAATTCAACGATTACTTATTTAACTAGCCATTATTCAACTAGTCCTCATCAAACTAGTCATCGATGATGCGGTTCAACTAGACATCAATGTGTGCTGTCTACACCTGTTTATATAGTGGTCTCTGTAGTCCAACAACTAACCAGGTAACAGTCATATTTACATAGAACTGTTAGTTCTCCTGTTAATGGTTCATTAATACTAATATATCTGCACTTGTTTTACCTTTGACAACATATCGGTGTCTCACCTTTCCCTGTTCTTCATCCTTTCTTTTCTATCTCACTCCTCTTCTTGCTCTAGCCACCTGTTTTTCAGCAGGTAGGTCTTATCTCTGAAAGGGGGGTTGTTCCTTGCCATTGTTTATTTGACAGTTGTTTGGGGGTCATGCGATTGCTCTCTGGAAAGCACCTAGCTTGTATTGTATTGATGCTTTACTATATAAACAAAATGTAGCTTACAGGTAATGCTAGTTGGCATCTTTAGTTATTTCAAACAAAGACAGCATCCAGCCATGTTGGGGTACCACCACCACATAGTAAATCCAAGGAACACCTCAAAGCACAGAAGAAGCAAGCACGACGAGGATGGGATTTGAACCCATGCGTGCAGAGCACAATGGATTAGCAATCCATCGCCTTAACCACTCGGCCACCTCGTCTAGTGCTCGTTAATCTAGTACCTAATCAATTACTGCTAATTCAATTAGTGCCTACTCAACTCGTCATCATTCAACTACTCCTTATCAAATAGCCCTCATTCATCTCACCCTTATTTAACTCGTCCTTGCTGATCTAAAACTCATTCAACAAGTCCATACTCAACTAGCCCTCATTCAACTCTTCTTTATTCAATTAATCCTTAATACACTAGTCCCAAATCAACGATTACTTGTTTAACTAGCTATTGTTCAACTAGTCCTCATTAAACTAGTCATCGATGATGCAGTTCAACTAGACATCAATGTGTGCTGTCTACACCTGTTTATATATTGGTCTCTGTAGTCCAACAACTAACAGTCATATTTACATAGAACTGTTAGTTCTCCTGTTAATGGTTCATTAATACTAATATATCTGCACTTGTTTTACCTTTGACAACATATCGGTGTTTCAACTTTCCCTGTTCTTCATCCTTTCTTTTCTATCTCACTCCTCACACACTTGTATTGATGCTTTACTATATAAACAAAATGTAGCTTACAGGTAATGCTAGTGAGAATCTTAGGTTATTGGAAGCAAAGACAGCATCCGGCCATGTTGGGATACCACCACTGCATAGTAACTCCAAGGAACACCTTGAAGCACAGGAGAAGCAAGCACGACGAGGATGGGATTTGAACCCATGCGTGCAGAGCACAATGGATTAGCAATCCATCGCCTTAACCACTCGGCCACCTCGTCTAGTGCTCACTAATTTAGTCCCTTATCAATTACTGCTAATTCAATTAGTGCCTACTCAACTCGTCATCAGGGTTGCACATTCTCTGTCATTTCAGGGTCCTATGCTGCATTGCACTTGCAAAAGACCATATTGGCTAAAAGTCTGTCAGTCATTTGTGCACGATGGGGCCGTAGAATGATGCTGCCACGGCTGAAAACTCGCTCCACTGCAGCACTGGAGGCAGGCACCGCCAAGACTCTGATGGCCACTTGGAACAGTGAAGGAAGAGTCTTCATGTTCATTTCCCAGAACAAAAGAACATTCTGTCCTACTGCTATGTCAAGGTAGTGACTTAGCTGTAGTGCTGGAGTGGTCCCCACATCCTTCTTCTGTCTATTATGGTATGCAGCAAACAGCCCTTCTCCTTGTCCAAGCTCTCCCTGTTCTTCGTCAATAAGAGGCACAGGTTGCCCTGTCCCTGCTGCATCTTGCAGGATCAGTTCTGGCAAACAAGCCCTTATTACCATTAGTGTGGGTGATGAAGTGTGTTAGACTGAAAAAAATATTATTGTTGCAATCAATAAGATCAGACTGTGAGGGGAAAAAAAGTTAAATCAAACTCAATAAAATTTACCTTTAACTCGTAGTGCCACCTCTGCCTTGACATCACGATTGACCAGCACATGGGGCTCCACCCACAACAGAGCAAAAGCTGGATCCAAGACAGCTGCTTTGAGGTAGACTGGGTCTGAAAAGGGGGCAGTGACCCCATCTTGTGTCCTGGCCACATTAATGAAGATTCCAAGAAATCTTTTGTTCAGGGATGCCTGGAGACTTCTGACCAGGCCGCTCAGGAAACGGACTTGAGGCTTCATCTTCCCTTTTTTTTTTTTTTTTTTTTTTTTACCTTGTCTGCACACATATTAATGATTGATACCATGACGGTAGAAACCAAAGGTACATATATGTGCATTATTACTATATTTTATATAGTAATATGTGGGTGACGACATCCACTGCCAATCCAGGAAGCCGGAACACACGGAAACACACGTCAGGCACTGGAAATCTGCAACAAAAAACCACAAACAAAACACGAAACCGGCACGGAGCCGACCAAAACACGAACAGCAATCGACCCAAATCTTGAGATCTGATCGCAGTCTGAGCTAAGCTACCGCTACCGCTACCTAACCCCAAAAACTACAGAGCAAGCATGCAGGTGAACAAGCCAGTGTGTATGTTTATGTTCTATGTTTGTGTGGCTGTGTATGTTTGTGTATATGTATGTGACTGCGTGGCTATATGTGTGTGTATATGTATGTGACTGAGTGGCTATATGTGTGTGTGTGTGTGTGTGTGTGTGTGTGTGTGTGTGTGTGTGTGTGTGTGTGTGTGTGTGTGTGTGTGTGTGTGTGTGTGTGTGTGTGTGTGTGTGCGTAATAAACCAAACAAAGCTCCACCTGAAGTGTATCTATAGTGGGGGAGGCTTCATCTTCTCAAGGTGGTAATTGAGGGACAAGATAGATGGAACAACAGCACTGATTGTGACTACCTTCTCCCCCTGTGTCATATCAGTTTCTTCTTCAAACGGCTTCAAGATGTCCACCCACTCCTTCAACAGATTCCACTCCTGTGCTGTGAATGACAACTCCTTGTGCCCAGCCTTTTCCAGAACAGCAAAGAGCTTTGGATGATCACACTGGAGAACTGCCTTCACTTGCCTGATTTTATAAAGCAAAGATAATGACTACCACTGCTTAGCCAGCCGTGTAGTAATACTGGATGCACTGACTATCAGGCTGAAGCTGAAAACACTCCATCTGGATTGCATACACGGTAAATCCATGCAGTAACGTGAACGTTGTGTTACCTTTGAAGCTGAGAATTTGCAGCGCTGGTTAAAGCCGATTTTGTCAACTTATTTCGGGTGACCATCAAAGTAGGAGTCGGGGAGTGAACCCGCAGTGGACGCAACAGATTACCGTGTTTGCAATGTAACGTTACCAGTACAGCATCATTAACTACAGCTAGCAAAGTTACTTTACTTAGTGGATAAAGTAACGTTAGCTGAGCATTAGCTCGCCAGCTCTACTTACCGTTCTTTGTGCAACTTCAGATGTCGAACGAAGTTGGAAGTTGTTGCCTCTCCGTCTGTGATCTTTGACCCGCATGTTTTGCACACTGCAATTCGTTTTTTGTTCACCACCTCATAGTATTTGTACCCAAACGAAATTATCTTTGGTATCATTTTTGCAAACCGGCGCTTTGTTTACCATTTCTTCGTCATTGGTTGTCCTGCAATTTGATTGGATGCTGTTGCAACGTGGATCTAATTTGATTGGATGCTTTGCCAGCTCGCACACACACAAATGCATACACACGCACACACACACACACACACACACAAACACACACACAGAGAGAGCGCGTTCGTTATTAACATACTTTTTAATCTTTGTGTTTTGGTGAAAGTAGCAAGTCTTCTCAAGTCAAAGGGCCCAAGTCCAAGTGAAGTCACGAGTCATTGTTGTTAAAGTCCAAGTCCAGTTGCAAGTCTTTTAACATTTTGTCAAGTCGAGTCTAAAGTCATCAAATTCATCGAATCTAACTCGAGTTCAAGTCATATGACTCAAGTCCACACCTCTGGCGATTACTCTGTTCATAGTGTCGTTGAGCGTGGTTTCAATATCCTTCTGTGTGTTAGCTGTCTGTGTAGTTTATGGCGGGGATACTCCACCTACCTTAATGTGATTATCACTTACTGAAAATACTAACTTGATTAGTTTAATGTTGCTATTTACATATACATTTCTTAATGCAACTCTTTCCTCGATCTGATTATGTTGGGAGTATTGTGGTCCATGTAAACGTAGTCAGTTGGAGCATCAGCTGAGGTAAGAATGGTTCCTTGGAGTCCGACCACAGCAGCTGTGTGTCGTTAGCCCGTTAAGCTGTGGTTGGTCAGAACTGGTCCCTGGCAACATTTAAAAACTCTCAGCTGTGCTGACTCCTTTACTTCTGACTTTCATTATGAAGACTGCAGGCTTCTTCCTGAGGTTTGGTACAGTCTTGGTTGGAAGCAACTGTTTCCAGCCGGTTTTAGAAGTTTCTGATGTTGTGTTCTTGTTTTTCAGGGTTGCCCTCTGTGTGTTGTTGATTGTGGAGTCATGTGGGATGCATTTGAAGGGTAGGCTATGGTTTGCTGAAGACATGGCATGTGTAGTTGTATCACACTCAGCTTAAATCTTCTGTTTTCTGTCCCCAGGATCAAAATCTCACCAACAGAGTGGTGGTGGAGGCAGTGCTGGTGGTAATTTTGCCTCCTACCAGGGAGCACCCACAGGTCATTCAGCACCAGTACTCTACAGTGCCCCTAGGCTGATATCTGCACCAGTATTTGTCCAGAACCCTAACCCCCCTCAGCTTGTTGGCTACACAACTCCAGTAGAGAGCAGCCTGGACTCAGCTGCACCTGCTGTGGGATACTATGTTGGTACTGGGTCGCTTGTGCCCCTTCAGGCAGGCGCTGTCGGTACTGGGTCACTTGTGCCCCTTCAGGCAGGTGCTGTCGGTACTGGGTCACTTGTGCCCCTTCAGGCAGGAGCTGTCAGTACTGGGTCACTCGTGCCCCTTCAGGCAGGCGCTGTCGGTACTGGGTCTGCTGTGGCCCTTCAGCCTGGCTATGTTGTCTCTGGTTCTTCTGTACCGTTTCAAGCAGGAGCTGTTGGTTCAGGGCCGACTGGAGCTGGTCAGTCTTGTCTACCAAATAAGTCTGTAGATGCATGGTACTAGTCTTGTGGTTGGGTACTTTATCCTGACTTGTTTCTCCCCAGAAACCGAGTGGGCTGTTCCTCCCCGAAGCTTGACTGAAGCAGCAGCAGCAGATGATGCCCAGACCATGGATGCCAGTGACTTTCTCCCATCACCCCCTCTACCACCACCTGAACCAAGCTTCCAGGCAGGAGAAGCTGCCAGTGTTATGAGGGAAGCTGAACTTGGCAACTTCCAGCGGCAGACGGAAGAATTTGGCTATCCAGCTGACCAACTGGGCCAAGGACAGCAGGGATTCACAAGTGTGGTGGTTCCCCAGTTTCGTGTGGGTGGTTTCTCGGCTTCCCCCAATCCTGACTTTGACTTCAAACTCCTGTATGGCCTGTACCCTCCTGGCACCCAGACTACCTTCAGCCAGCACCATGAGAAGGGCAAAGACTACTCACAGGCCGTCCACTACTTGACAGAGCATGCTTCTGACGACCATGCTTCTGTGCAGCAGAAAAAGGTCTTCCAAGCTGCCTCCTAGACTTCTGCAGGAAATGCTTAGGTGTCTCAAGGCTGTAAGAAATATGTCCTCTGCATAAAAGATTCTGATCACCTTTGGCCAATAAAGATTACTCCCCACATCAATCTGTGTCCTGAAGGTCTGGCATTACAAGCCATATCCTGATGTTGGTAGCATTGCTGTGCAGTCTAAGCATGGATGCTGCTTAGACCTTCACTTGCAGAAGGTTGGTGGTTGCCAGAGCCTCCACATGGCCATGGTTCCTGGGGAAAGTGCTGTAGACCAATATGGGACTGCTTAGAATTATGACCACATTGCAGATAAAATGTATTTTAAAAGGTGGTTGGTTTTGGGACGGGACTAAAAGAATCCTCCTAGTTGCAAAGCTCACCTTTTGAAACTTGCACAGGTTTAGTCAAACGGGGAGTGGCTGATGGCTGTAAGCCTGCACGCCAAGAGTTTCACCAATACAGCATTCTTTGCCACAGTACATGGCATACTACCACACTGGAGCATCACAAGTCTGAGCAGGCAATGGTTCAAATGTTCATGACAGGGGCTTCTCCACAAGGCTATGCAACATTTTAAACAATTTTGCTGGTTTTTGGGAAACGGATTTAAAGCTACAAAATTTGCTCGACTGAAAGACCTTATCGGGGCAGGAATGGGGGAAAAAAGGCATGGAAAAACTTGATTTCTGGTCGCCTGGATTGTGGATTATTACCCACAAATGCATCAATGGACACACACCACCATATCTAGAAGACCTCATCACTCCACAAACCTCCACCCGTTCCCTCAGATCTACAGGCAGCTGCTCCTCCGAGTCCCAAAAACCAGACTCCGCACCATGGGAGACCGAGCCTTCTGCTCACCAGCACCAGCCTGTAGCCCTCATTCAACTCGTCTTTATTCAATTAGTCCTCTCTCAACTAGTCCCAATTCAACGATCACTTATTCAACTAGCCATTATTCAACTAGTCCTCATTAAACTAGTCATCGATGATGCAGTTCAACTAGACATCAATGTGTGCTGTCTACACCTGTTTATATAGTGGTCTCTGTAGTCCAACAACTAACCAGGTAACAGTCATATTTACATAGAACTGTTAGTTCTCCTGTTAATGGTTCATTAATACTAATATATCTGCACTTGTTTTACCTTTGACAACATATCGGTGTTTCACCTTTCCCTGTTCTTCATCCTTTCTTTTCTATCTCACTCCTCTTCTTGCTCTAGCCACCTGTTTTTCAGCAGGTAGGTATTCTCTCTGAAAGGGGGGTTGTTCCTTGCCAGTGTTTATTTGACAGTTGTTTGGGGGTCATGCAATTGGTCTCTGGACAGCACCTAGCTTGTATTGTATTGATGCTTTACTATATAAACAAAATCTAGCTTACAGGCAATGCTACTGAGCATCTTAGGTTATTTCAAGCATAGACAGCATCCGGCCATGTTGGGATACCATCACCGCATAGTAACTCCAAGGAACACCTCAAAGCACAGGACAAGCAAACACGACGAGAATGGGATTTGAACCCATGCGTGCAGAGCACAATGGATTAGCAATTAATCGCCTTAACCACTCGGCCACCTCGTCAAGTGCGCATTAATTTGGTCCCTAATCAATTACTGCTAATTCAATTAGTACCTACTCAACTCGTCATCATTCAACTACTCCTTATCAAATAGCCCTCATTCATCTCACCCTTATTTAACTCGTCCTTGCTCATCTAAAACTCATTCAACAAGTCCATACTCAACTAGCCCTCATTCCACTCGTCTTTATTCAATTAGTCCTTACTCAACTAGTCCCAATTCAACGATTACTTGTTTAACTAGCCATTATTCAACTAGTCCTCGTTAAACTAGTCATCGATGATGCAGTTCAACTAGACATCAATGTGTGCTGTCTACACTTGTTTATATAGTGGTCTCTGTAGTCCAACAACTAACAGTCATATTTACATAGAACTGTTAGTTCTGCTGTTAATGGTTCATTAATACTAATATATCTGCACTTGTTTTACCTTTGACAACATATCGGTGTTTCAACTTTCCCCTTTATTCATCTTCTCTTTTCTATCTCACTCTTCTTTCTCTAGCCACCTGTTTTTCAGCAGGTAGGTCTTCTCTCTGAAAGGGGGGTTGTTCCTTGCCAGTGTTTATTTGACAGTTGTTTGGGGGTCATGCGATTGGTCTCTGGAAAGCACCTAGCTTGTATTGTATTGATGCTTTACTATATAAACAAAATGTAGCTTACAGGTAATGCTAGTTAGCATCTTTAGTTATTTCAAACAAAGACAGCATCCAGCCATGTTGGGGTACCACCACCACATAGTAAATCCAAGGAACACCTCAAAGCACAGAAGAAGCAAGCACGACGAGGATGGGATTTGAACCCATGCGTGCAGAGCACAATGGATTAGCAATCCATCGCCTTAACCACTCGGCCACCTCGTCAAGTGCGCATTAATTTGGTCCCTAATCAATTACTGCTAATTCAATTAGTACCTACTCAACTCGTCATCATTCAACTACTCCTTATCAAATAGCCCTCATTCATCTCACCCTTATTTAACTCGTCCTTGCTGATCTAAAACTCATTCAACAAGTCCATACTCAACTAGCCCTCATTCAACTCTTCTTTATTCAATTAGTCCTTAATACACTAGTCCCAAATCAACGATTACTTGTTTAACTAGCTATTGTTCAACTAGTCCTCATTAAACTAGTCATCGATGATGCAGTTCAACTAGACATCAATGTGTGCTGTCTACACCTGTTTATATATTGGTCTCTGTAGTCCAACAACTAACAGTCATATTTACATAGAACTGTTAGTTCTCCTGTTAATGGTTCATTAATACTAATATATCTGCACTTGTTTTACCTTTGACAACATATCGGTGTCTAACCTTTCCCTGTTCTTCATCCTCTCTTTTCTATCTCACTCCTCTTCTTGCTCTAGCCACCTGTTTTTCAGCAGGTAGGTCTTCTCTCTGAAAGGGGGGTTGTTCCTTGCCAGTGTTTATTTGACAGTTGTTTGGGAGTCATGCGATTGGTCTCTGGAAAGCACCTAGCTTGTATTGTATTCATGCTTTACTATATAAACAAAATGTAGCTTACAGGTAATGCTACTGAGCATCTTAAGTTATTCGAAGCAAAGATATCAGCCAGCCATGCTGGGAAACCACCACTGCATAGTAACTCCAAGGAACACCTCAAAGCACAGGAGAAGCAAGCCCGACGAGGATGGGATTTGAACCCATGCGTGCAGAGCACAATGGATTAGCAATCCATCGCCTTAACCACTCGGCCACCTCGTCTAGTGCTCGTTAATCTAGTCCCTAATCAATTACTGCTAATTCAATTAGTGCCTACTCAATCCGTGATCATTCAACCAATCTTTATCAAATAGCCCTCATTCATCTAACCCTTATTTAACTCGTCCTTGCTCATCTAAAACTCATTCAACAAGTCCATACTCAACTAGCCCTCATTCAACTCTTCTTTATTCAATTAGTCCTTACTCAACTAGTCCCAATTCAACGATTACTTATTTAACTAGCCATTATTCAACTAGTCCTCATCAAACTAGTCATCGATGATGCGGTTCAACTAGACATCAATGTGTGCTGTCTACACCTGTTTATATAGTGGTCTCTGTAGTCCAACAACTAACCAGGTAACAGTCATATTTACATAGAACTGTTAGTTCTCCTGTTAATGGTTCATTAATACTAATATATCTGCACTTGTTTTACCTTTGACAACATATCGGTGTCTCACCTTTCCCTGTTCTTCATCCTTTCTTTTCTATCTCACTCCTCTTCTTGCTCTAGCCACCTGTTTTTCAGCAGGTAGGTCTTATCTCTGAAAGGGGGGTTGTTCCTTGCCATTGTTTATTTGACAGTTGTTTGGGGGTCATGCGATTGCTCTCTGGAAAGCACCTAGCTTGTATTGTATTGATGCTTTACTATATAAACAAAATGTAGCTTACAGGTAATGCTAGTTGGCATCTTTAGTTATTTCAAACAAAGACAGCATCCAGCCATGTTGGGGTACCACCACCACATAGTAAATCCAAGGAACACCTCAAAGCACAGAAGAAGCAAGCACGACGAGGATGGGATTTGAACCCATGCGTGCAGAGCACAATGGATTAGCAATCCATCGCCTTAACCACTCGGCCACCTCGTCTAGTGCTCGTTAATCTAGTACCTAATCAATTACTGCTAATTCAATTAGTGCCTACTCAACTCGTCATCATTCAACTACTCCTTATCAAATAGCCCTCATTCATCTCACCCTTATTTAACTCGTCCTTGCTGATCTAAAACTCATTCAACAAGTCCATACTCAACTAGCCCTCATTCAACTCTTCTTTATTCAATTAATCCTTAATACACTAGTCCCAAATCAACGATTACTTGTTTAACTAGCTATTGTTCAACTAGTCCTCATTAAACTAGTCATCGATGATGCAGTTCAACTAGACATCAATGTGTGCTGTCTACACCTGTTTATATATTGGTCTCTGTAGTCCAACAACTAACAGTCATATTTACATAGAACTGTTAGTTCTCCTGTTAATGGTTCATTAATACTAATATATCTGCACTTGTTTTACCTTTGACAACATATCGGTGTTTCAACTTTCCCTGTTCTTCATCCTTTCTTTTCTATCTCACTCCTCACACACTTGTATTGATGCTTTACTATATAAACAAAATGTAGCTTACAGGTAATGCTAGTGAGAATCTTAGGTTATTGGAAGCAAAGACAGCATCCGGCCATGTTGGGATACCACCACTGCATAGTAACTCCAAGGAACACCTTGAAGCACAGGAGAAGCAAGCACGACGAGGATGGGATTTGAACCCATGCGTGCAGAGCACAATGGATTAGCAATCCATCGCCTTAACCACTCGGCCACCTCGTCTAGTGCTCACTAATTTAGTCCCTTATCAATTACTGCTAATTCAATTAGTGCCTACTCAACTCGTCATCAGGGTTGCACATTCTCTGTCATTTCAGGGTCCTATGCTGCATTGCACTTGCAAAAGACCATATTGGCTAAAAGTCTGTCAGTCATTTGTGCACGATGGGGCCGTAGAATGATGCTGCCACGGCTGAAAACTCGCTCCACTGCAGCACTGGAGGCAGGCACCGCCAAGACTCTGATGGCCACTTGGAACAGTGAAGGAAGAGTCTTCATGTTCATTTCCCAGAACAAAAGAACATTCTGTCCTACTGCTATGTCAAGGTAGTGACTTAGCTGTAGTGCTGGAGTGGTCCCCACATCCTTCTTCTGTCTATTATGGTATGCAGCAAACAGCCCTTCTCCTTGTCCAAGCTCTCCCTGTTCTTCGTCAATAAGAGGCACAGGTTGCCCTGTCCCTGCTGCATCTTGCAGGATCAGTTCTGGCAAACAAGCCCTTATTACCATTAGTGTGGGTGATGAAGTGTGTTAGACTGAAAAAAATATTATTGTTGCAATCAATAAGATCAGACTGTGAGGGGAAAAAAAGTTAAATCAAACTCAATAAAATTTACCTTTAACTCGTAGTGCCACCTCTGCCTTGACATCACGATTGACCAGCACATGGGGCTCCACCCACAACAGAGCAAAAGCTGGATCCAAGACAGCTGCTTTGAGGTAGACTGGGTCTGAAAAGGGGGCAGTGACCCCATCTTGTGTCCTGGCCACATTAATGAAGATTCCAAGAAATCTTTTGTTCAGGGATGCCTGGAGACTTCTGACCAGGCCGCTCAGGAAACGGACTTGAGGCTTCATCTTCCCTTTTTTTTTTTTTTTTTTTTTTTACCTTGTCTGCACACATATTAATGATTGATACCATGACGGTAGAAACCAAAGGTACATATATGTGCATTATTACTATATTTTATATAGTAATATGTGGGTGACGACATCCACTGCCAATCCAGGAAGCCGGAACACACGGAAACACACGTCAGGCACTGGAAATCTGCAACAAAAAACCACAAACAAAACACGAAACCGGCACGGAGCCGACCAAAACACGAACAGCAATCGACCCAAATCTTGAGATCTGATCGCAGTCTGAGCTAAGCTACCGCTACCGCTACCTAACCCCAAAAACTACAGAGCAAGCATGCAGGTGAACAAGCCAGTGTGTATGTTTATGTTCTATGTTTGTGTGGCTGTGTATGTTTGTGTATATGTATGTGACTGCGTGGCTATATGTGTGTGTATATGTATGTGACTGAGTGGCTATATGTGTGTGTGTGTGTGTGTGTGTGTGTGTGTGTGTGTGTGTGTGTGTGTGTGTGTGTGTGTGTGTGTGTGTGTGTGTGTGTGTGTGTGTGTGTGTGCGTAATAAACCAAACAAAGCTCCACCTGAAGTGTATCTATAGTGGGGGAGGCTTCATCTTCTCAAGGTGGTAATTGAGGGACAAGATAGATGGAACAACAGCACTGATTGTGACTACCTTCTCCCCCTGTGTCATATCAGTTTCTTCTTCAAACGGCTTCAAGATGTCCACCCACTCCTTCAACAGATTCCACTCCTGTGCTGTGAATGACAACTCCTTGTGCCCAGCCTTTTCCAGAACAGCAAAGAGCTTTGGATGATCACACTGGAGAACTGCCTTCACTTGCCTGATTTTATAAAGCAAAGATAATGACTACCACTGCTTAGCCAGCCGTGTAGTAATACTGGATGCACTGACTATCAGGCTGAAGCTGAAAACACTCCATCTGGATTGCATACACGGTAAATCCATGCAGTAACGTGAACGTTGTGTTACCTTTGAAGCTGAGAATTTGCAGCGCTGGTTAAAGCCGATTTTGTCAACTTATTTCGGGTGACCATCAAAGTAGGAGTCGGGGAGTGAACCCGCAGTGGACGCAACAGATTACCGTGTTTGCAATGTAACGTTACCAGTACAGCATCATTAACTACAGCTAGCAAAGTTACTTTACTTAGTGGATAAAGTAACGTTAGCTGAGCATTAGCTCGCCAGCTCTACTTACCGTTCTTTGTGCAACTTCAGATGTCGAACGAAGTTGGAAGTTGTTGCCTCTCCGTCTGTGATCTTTGACCCGCATGTTTTGCACACTGCAATTCGTTTTTTGTTCACCACCTCATAGTATTTGTACCCAAACGAAATTATCTTTGGTATCATTTTTGCAAACCGGCGCTTTGTTTACCATTTCTTCGTCATTGGTTGTCCTGCAATTTGATTGGATGCTGTTGCAACGTGGATCTAATTTGATTGGATGCTTTGCCAGCTCGCACACACACAAATGCATACACACGCACACACACACACACACACACACAAACACACACACAGAGAGAGCGCGTTCGTTATTAACATACTTTTTAATCTTTGTGTTTTGGTGAAAGTAGCAAGTCTTCTCAAGTCAAAGGGCCCAAGTCCAAGTGAAGTCACGAGTCATTGTTGTTAAAGTCCAAGTCCAGTTGCAAGTCTTTTAACATTTTGTCAAGTCGAGTCTAAAGTCATCAAATTCATCGAATCTAACTCGAGTTCAAGTCATATGACTCAAGTCCACACCTCTGGCGATTACTCTGTTCATAGTGTCGTTGAGCGTGGTTTCAATATCCTTCTGTGTGTTAGCTGTCTGTGTAGTTTATGGCGGGGATACTCCACCTACCTTAATGTGATTATCACTTACTGAAAATACTAACTTGATTAGTTTAATGTTGCTATTTACATATACATTTCTTAATGCAACTCTTTCCTCGATCTGATTATGTTGGGAGTATTGTGGTCCATGTAAACGTAGTCAGTTGGAGCATCAGCTGAGGTAAGAATGGTTCCTTGGAGTCCGACCACAGCAGCTGTGTGTCGTTAGCCCGTTAAGCTGTGGTTGGTCAGAACTGGTCCCTGGCAACATTTAAAAACTCTCAGCTGTGCTGACTCCTTTACTTCTGACTTTCATTATGAAGACTGCAGGCTTCTTCCTGAGGTTTGGTACAGTCTTGGTTGGAAGCAACTGTTTCCAGCCGGTTTTAGAAGTTTCTGATGTTGTGTTCTTGTTTTTCAGGGTTGCCCTCTGTGTGTTGTTGATTGTGGAGTCATGTGGGATGCATTTGAAGGGTAGGCTATGGTTTGCTGAAGACATGGCATGTGTAGTTGTATCACACTCAGCTTAAATCTTCTGTTTTCTGTCCCCAGGATCAAAATCTCACCAACAGAGTGGTGGTGGAGGCAGTGCTGGTGGTAATTTTGCCTCCTACCAGGGAGCACCCACAGGTCATTCAGCACCAGTACTCTAC
>NC_084597.1:101000-107000 GCF_033807715.1 Cololabis saira | reverse complement strand
GAGAAAGTTGTCTATGTAGTTGATTTGAGAGATTCATTTCATTATTGGACTCACCAAACCACTTACAGTGTTTCAGGTACAACATGACTGTTTCTCGCTGAGAAAATGCCAAAAAGCGGATTTCTGTAATAACATTGTTTTACCTTCTGATTTTTTAAGGCAAGCTATTGAAAACGTTAGAAAATTGGAAAAAGGAGTCTATGTAGTTGATTTGAGAGACTCATTTCATTATTGGACTCACCAAACCACTTACAGTGTTTCAGGTACAAAATGACTGTTTCTCGCTGAGAAAATGCCAAAAAGCGGATTTCTGTCATAACATTGATTTACCTTCTGATTTTTCAAGGCAAGCTATTGAAAACGTCAGAAAATTGGAGAAAGGAGTCTATGTAGTTGATTTGAGGGACTCATTTCATTATTGGACTCACCAAACCACTTACAGTGTTTCAGGTACAAAATGACTGTTTCTCGCTGAGAAAATGCCAAAAAGCGGATTTCTGTCATAACATTGATTTACCTTCTGATTTTTCAAGGCAAGCTATTGAAAACGTCAGAAAATTGGAGAAAGGAGTCTATGTAGTTGATTTGAGCGACTCATTTCATTATTGGACTCACCAAACCACTTACAGTGTTTCAGGTACAAAATGAACGTTTCTCGCTGAGAAAATGCCAAAAAGCGGATTTCTGTAATAACATTGTTTTACCTTCTGATTTTTTAAGGCAAGCTATTGAAAACGTCCGAAAATTGGAGAAAGGAGTCTATGTAGTTGATTTGAGCGACTCATTTCATTATTGGACTCACCAAACCACTTACAGTGTTTCAGGTACAAAAAGACTGTTTCTCGCTGAGAAAATGCCAAAAAGCGGATTTCTGTCATAACATTGATTTACCTTCTGATTTTTTAAGGCAAGCTATTGAAAACGTTAGAAAATTGGAGAAAGGTGTCTATGTAGTTGATTTGAGCGACTCATTTCATTATTGGACTCACCAAACCACTTACAGTGTTTCAGGTACAAAATGACTGTTTCTCGCTGAGAAAATGCCAAAAAGCGGATTTCTGTCATAACATTGATTTACCTTCTGATTTTTTAAGGCAAGCTATTGAAAACGTTAGAAAATTGGAAAAAGGAGTCTATGTAGTTGATTTGAGAGACTCATTTCATTATTGGACTCACCAAACCACTTACAGTGTTTCAGGTACAAAATGACTGTTTCTCGCTGAGAAAATGCCAAAAAGCGGATTTCTGTAATAACATTGTTTTACCTTCTGATTTTTTAAGGCAAGCTATTGAAAACGTTAGAAAATTGGAAAAAGGAGTCTATGTAGTTGATTTGAGAGACTCATTTCATTATTGGACTCACCAAACCACTTACAGTGTTTCAGGTACAAAATGACTGTTTCTCGCTGAGAAAATGCCAAAAAGCGGATTTCTGTCATAACATTGATTTACCTTCTGATTTTTTAAGGCAAGCTATTGAAAACGTCAGAAAATTGGAGAAAGGAGTCTATGTAGTTGATTTGAGAGACTCATTTCATTATTGGACTCACCAAACCACTTACAGTGTTTCAGGTACAAAATGAACGTTTCTCGCTGAGAAAATGCCAAAAAGCGGATTTCTGTAATAACATTGTTTTACCTTCTGATTTTTTAAGGCAAGCTATTGAAAACGTCAGAAAATTGGAGAAAGGAGTCTATGTAGTTGATTTGAGGGACTCATTTCATTATTGGACTCACCAAATCACTTACAGTGTTTCAGGTACAAAATGAATGTTTCTCGCTGAGAAAATGCCAAAAAGCGGATTTCTGTCATAACATTGATTTACCTTCTGATTTTTTAAGGCAAGCTATTGAAAACGTCCGAAAATTGGAGAAAGGAGTCTATGTAGTTGATTTGAGCGACTCATTTCATTATTGGACTCACCAAACCACTTACAGTGTTTCAGGTACAAAATGACTGTTTCTCGCTGAGAAAATGCCAAAAAGCGGATTTCTGTCATAACATTAATTTACCTTCTGATTTTTTAAGGCAAGCTATTGAAAACGTTAGAAAATTGGAGAAAGGTGTCTATGTAGTTGATTTGAGCGACTCATTTCATTATTGGACTCACCAAACAACTTACAGTGTTTCAGGTACAAAATGACTGTTTCTCGCTGAGAAAATGCCAAAAAGCGGATTTCTGTCATAACATTGATTTACCTTCTGATTTTTTAAGGCAAGCTATTGAAAACGTTAGAAAATTGGAGAAAGGTGTCTATGTAGTTGATTTGAGAGACTCATTTCATTATTGGACTCACCAAACCACTTACAGTGTTTCAGGTACAAAATGACCGTTTCTCGGTGAGAAAATGCCAAAAAGCGGATTTCTGTAATAACATTGTTTTACCTTCTGATTTTTTAAGGCAAGCTATTGAAAACGTTAGAAAATTGGAAAAACTAGTCTATGTAGTTGATTTGAGAGACTCGTTTCATTATTGGACTCACCAAACCACTTACAGTGTTTCAGGTACAAAATGACTATTTCTCGCTGAGAAAATGCCAAAAAGCGGATTTCTGTCATAACATTGATTTACCTTCTGATTTTTTAAGTCAAGCTATTGAAAACGTTAGAAAATTGGAGAAAGGTGTCTATGTAGTTGATTTGAGCGACTCATTTCATTATTGGACTCACCAAACCACTTACAGTGTTTCAGGTACAAAATGACTGTTTCTCGCTGAGAAAATGCCAAAAAGCGGATTTCTGTCATAACATTGATTTACCTTCTGATTTTTTAAGTCAAGCTATTGAAAACGTTAGAAAATTGGAGAAAGGTGTCTATGTAGTTGATTTGAGCGACTCATTTCATTATTGGACTCACCAAACCACTTACAGTGTTTCAGGTACAAAATGACTGTTTCTCGCTGAGAAAATGCCAAAAAGCGGATTTCTGTCATAACATTGATTTACCTTCTGATTTTTTAAGGCAAGCTATTGAAAACGTTAGAAAATTGGAAAAAGGAGTCTATGTAGTTGATTTGAGAGACTCATTTCATTATTGGACTCACCAAACCACTTACAGTGTTTCAGGTACAAAATGACTGTTTCTCGCTGAGAAAATGCCAAAAAGCGGATTTCTGTCATAACATTGATTTACCTTCTGATTTTTCAAGGCAAGCTATTGAAAACGTCAGAAAATTGGAGAAAGGAGTCTATGTAGTTGATTTGAGCGACTCATTTCATTATTGGACTCACCAAACCACTTACAGTGTTTCAGGTACAAAATGAACGTTTCTCGCTGAGAAAATGCCAAAAAGCGGATTTCTGTAATAACATTGTTTTACCTTCTGATTTTTTAAGGCAAGCTATTGAAAACGTCCGAAAATTGGAGAAAGGAGTCTATGTAGTTGATTTGAGCGACTCATTTCATTATTGGACTCACCAAACCACTTACAGTGTTTCAGGTACAAAATGACTGTTTCTCGCTGAGAAAATGCCAAAAAGCGGATTTCTGTCATAACATTGATTTACCTTCTGATTTTTTAAGGCAAGCTATTGAAAACGTTAGAAAATTGGAGAAAGGTGTCTATGTAGTTGATTTGAGCGACTCATTTCATTATTGGACTCACCAAACCACTTACAGTGTTTCAGGTACAAAATGACTGTTTCTCGCTGAGAAAATGCCAAAAAGCGGATTTCTGTCATAACATTGATTTACCTTCTGATTTTTTAAGGCAAGCTATTGAAAACGTTAGAAAATTGGAAAAAGGAGTCTATGTAGTTGATTTGAGAGACTCATTTCATTATTGGACTCACCAAACCACTTACAGTGTTTCAGGTACAAAATGACTGTTTCTCGCTGAGAAAATGCCAAAAAGCGGATTTCTGTAATAACATTGTTTTACCTTCTGATTTTTTAAGGCAAGCTATTGAAAACGTTAGAAAATTGGAAAAAGGAGTCTATGTAGTTGATTTGAGAGACTCATTTCATTATTGGACTCACCAAACCACTTACAGTGTTTCAGGTACAAAATGACTGTTTCTCGCTGAGAAAATGCCAAAAAGCGGATTTCTGTCATAACATTGATTTACCTTCTGATTTTTTAAGGCAAGCTATTGAAAACGTCAGAAAATTGGAGAAAGGAGTCTATGTAGTTGATTTGAGAGACTCATTTCATTATTGGACTCACCAAACCACTTACAGTGTTTCAGGTACAAAATGAACGTTTCTCGCTGAGAAAATGCCAAAAAGCGGATTTCTGTAATAACATTGTTTTACCTTCTGATTTTTTAAGGCAAGCTATTGAAAACGTCAGAAAATTGGAGAAAGGAGTCTATGTAGTTGATTTGAGGGACTCATTTCATTATTGGACTCACCAAATCACTTACAGTGTTTCAGGTACAAAATGAATGTTTCTCGCTGAGAAAATGCCAAAAAGCGGATTTCTGTCATAACATTGATTTACCTTCTGATTTTTTAAGGCAAGCTATTGAAAACGTCCGAAAATTGGAGAAAGGAGTCTATGTAGTTGATTTGAGCGACTCATTTCATTATTGGACTCACCAAACCACTTACAGTGTTTCAGGTACAAAATGACTGTTTCTCGCTGAGAAAATGCCAAAAAGCGGATTTCTGTCATAACATTGATTTACCTTCTGATTTTTTAAGGCAAGCTATTGAAAACGTTAGAAAATTGGAAAAAGGAGTCTATGTAGTTGATTTGAGAGACTCATTTCATTATTGGACTCACCAAACCACTTACAGTGTTTCAGGTACAAAATGACTGTTTCTCGCTGAGAAAATGCCAAAAAGCGGATTTCTGTCATAACATTGATTTACCTTCTGATTTTTTAAGGCAAGCTATTGAAAACGTTAGAAAATTGGAAAAAGGAGTCTATGTAGTTGATTTGAGAGACTCATTTCATTATTGGACTCACCAAACCACTTACAGTGTTTCAGGTACAAAATGACTGTTTCTCGCTGAGAAAATGCCAAAAAGCGGATTTCTGTAATAACATTGTTTTACCTTCTGATTTTTTAAGGCAAGCTATTGAAAACGTTAGAAAATTGGAAAAAGGAGTCTATGTAGTTGATTTGAGAGACTCATTTCATTATTGGACTCACCAAACCACTTACAGTGTTTCAGGTACAAAATGACTGTTTCTCGCTGAGAAAATGCCAAAAAGCGGATTTCTGTCATAACATTGATTTACCTTCTGATTTTTTAAGGCAAGCTATTGAAAACGTCAGAAAATTGGAGAAAGGAGTCTATGTAGTTGATTTGAGAGACTCATTTCATTATTGGACTCACCAAACCACTTACAGTGTTTCAGGTACAAAATGAACGTTTCTCGCTGAGAAAATGCCAAAAAGCGGATTTCTGTAATAACATTGTTTTACCTTCTGATTTTTTAAGGCAAGCTATTGAAAACGTCAGAAAATTGGAGAAAGGAGTCTATGTAGTTGATTTGAGGGACTCATTTCATTATTGGACTCACCAAATCACTTACAGTGTTTCAGGTACAAAATGAATGTTTCTCGCTGAGAAAATGCCAAAAAGCGGATTTCTGTCATAACATTGATTTACCTTCTGATTTTTTAAGGCAAGCTATTGAAAACGTCCGAAAATTGGAGAAAGGAGTCTATGTAGTTGATTTGAGCGACTCATTTCATTATTGGACTCACCAAACCACTTACAGTGTTTCAGGTACAAAATGACTGTTTCTCGCTGAGAAAATGCCAAAAAGCGGATTTCTGTCATAACATTAATTTACCTTCTGATTTTTTAAGGCAAGCTATTGAAAACGTTAGAAAATTGGAGAAAGGTGTCTATGTAGTTGATTTGAGCGACTCATTTCATTATTGGACTCACCAAACCACTTACAGTGTTTCAGGTACAAAATGACTGTTTCTCGCTGAGAAAATGCCAAAAAGCGGATTTCTGTCATAACATTGATTTACCTTCTGATTTTTTAAGGCAAGCTATTGAAAACGTTAGAAAATTGGAGAAAGGTGTCTATG